>NW_021629721.1:0-141249 GCF_900700375.1 Denticeps clupeoides | reverse complement strand
CGCGCCTGCGTTGGCCGCGATGTGCGCTTAAGGTGGCGCGGCGAGCGCAGGAGGGCCGTTTAAGGTGGAACGGACGAGTTCCGCGGTTTTTTTTTTTCCGACTTTTTCTCTCTCGCCTTTGTTACATTTTCGCGTGTTTCACAACTGCACTTTATGTACACTGTGTTTATAAGATGTAGATTATTTATTGTACTATACACACTTACTATACTATAGATTCATCCATATATTTATATTCAGCATATATATTTATTAACAGTATAAACATATTCTACAACTTCCACGTTGTTGTAGTTTTCTTCTACTTGAGAGACATCTACCGGAACCAAATTCCTTGTACGTGCTTGCATACTTGGCCAATAAACACGATTCTGATTCTGAACTGATTTATTCCCCCGTTTCCACACAACCGAATGCGAGGTTCGATTTTTAATATTTTATTGCATTTTTCCCCCCAATCGCTTCCTTATTAATCTTATAATCCCATACAGGCCAGGGCCGTGCGATGTGTGCAAACCAGTGTAATCTCATGTGTTTTCATGTGTTGCAGGCAGAGGGGCAGTGGTGGCCTAGTGGTTAAGGAACCGTAATCAGAAGGTTGCCGGTTCGAATCCCGCCGAGGTGCCACTGAGCAAAGCGGCGTCCCCACACACTGCCCCGGGCGCCTGTCATGGATGCCCACTGCTCACCAAGGGTGATGGGTTAAATACAGAGGACAAATTTCACTGTGTGCACTGTGTGCTGTGTATCACAAGTGACAATCACTTTTTTTTTTTTTAAAAGGTGAGTCCATGAGCTTTAAAAATAAATAAGTAAAAACTGCTTCCTGACCTCATTCTGGAATTTTCACTATTTTTAAGCCTGCACTGGCGAAAGTCACCACGTAAAAACCAGGCACCACATTAAAATGCATCGTCGAATTTGACTCTCGTTTATCAATACCAAAATGAATCAGCGGCAAACTGGGGTCGTAACACTTGGAGACCACCAGGGGGCAATAAAAAAAAATCCAATCCCACTGCCATGGTCCTGGGCTCGGTTTCCAAATTCGAACTCCAAATATCAACTAATGGTTCAGGTCAAGAATGACACACACACACACACACGCGACAACGCCATTTATCAAGTAAACTTTTATTGGAATGATTGTGTGTTGTAAAATATCACACATCAGCCGTGTTCTCTGTCTGAAACACACACAGGCTCCTCTGAGGTTTTTTTTTTTTTTTTTAAAGAGGATATAAGAACTTTTCTTTTTTTTCTCCGCACTTTGAATGTTTCTTTTCTAACCTGAAAGTAAAACGGAACACATCCACGTTGTACCCGTTACGGGAAGAACCATAATCTGGAAATGGTTTGCGATAAAATAAGCAACGTTAAAACAATAATCTGGATTCTAACGTGTGTCGTTAACACGAGTGATATAGCACACAGTCACATGGACGCTGAATAAAGACAGGAAGAAGTGGCGGACGTAATAGCAGATATTAATAATAACGGTGATGATAATGGCCAAACGAACAACGCCAGCCGAACCCCCACTTTACCTCCTCCCCGAGCCCAGACGTGGGCCTTGAACATCCAGTGCACGGAAAAGCAGCCTCACGTCAGTGCCAAAAAAAAAAATAATCCAAGTCGTGCAGGACTCTTCAAACTATATATAAAAGGACTAATTCGAGGCCCCCGTAACCAGAAGGTTGCCGGTTCGAATCCCGATCCGCCAAGGTAGCACCGTCCCCACACACTGCTCACCAAGGGTCATGATGGTTAAAAGCAGAGGACACATTTCACCGTGTCACCGCGTGCTGTGCTGCAGTCCTGCAATCCAGTCCTAGCTCCTTTGTCCTTACTGACATGGACTGGTGGCCCCAGCAACATGTAGCAACAAGCAGATCTCATCCATCACTGAGATCTGCATCCCAGTAAAATACAAACCACTTCTCTTATGTTCTCTAATTAAATGAGGGGGTGGGGCCGCTTTTTAGCGTCGCTCATTTCTTGCGCCGGATCTGGCAACCCCGGGAGCTGTAACGAGTGGAACGGCGATGGGGGGGGGGGGGGGGGATGAAGATGATGAGGATGGTGGAGGGGGCTGGGGACAACAAGTTTGTAAAGTCACGGGGTGTCCGCGGGAAGCTGTGGTTTGGGGAGCTGGAGGCGATCAAGGCAACACCCGCTGTGCACACCGTACTGGTGAAAAAAATAAAAAAACACTCGTGGGTTCTGTGGGGACGAGAGTGGGCAGGACGTCACGCAGAATTTCGCAGACGAGCAGAAGTAAGCACGCAGGATATACGCGACTCAGACAAGGTTGACATGGTTGTGGTTTTTTGGCCAAGATCTGGCAACACGCTTTTCGTGCTGCCATTATTATAAAATCTCTAATTAGCTGCCAATCATGCTGTTTACTGTAGTTTACTGGACTTTTAAAGGTGCAATGTGCAAGATTTGCCCACCCACCAGAATAAGACAATTGGGGTAAGTTCTGATGTTTTTATGATATGACATGGGGATAAAAGGACAGCACACAACGGCGTCTGAGTGATGGTGTTGACTTGCTGTCGGTGAGGACCGTACAGTAGAAAGGATTAGAGAAGACGAACACGCCACATTTCCTTACCAACAGATCTTCTGATGTTGGCAATTTAAAAAAAAAAAAAAAAAACTGGAAAAAGTCGCCTCAACGCAAATCTCAGGACTCTTCGGTGGGCCAACTTTTAACGAAACAGTATTTTTTCACATTTTGTCTCGAATTTTGCTTATTTAAAAAGAACAGCTAAAAGTCGTACACTTAATGACTTTTTCTTGATACTGGCACCAAAACACGATATACCATCCATGTTTCGGCGCGGCGTAAGGCGTGTAAAGCGCGTTGCGGTGCTGGGGAGAGGGAGGTCGGCAGCCACGAAGCCCCTCAGAGCGGGAGTGGACTGACCCCGACGGGTCAGTGCCCCCACCCAGAAGAGCGTGTGCCGCGTTAGTGCCGCTGACCACGTCAAAAGCAAAGAATAGTAAAAAAAATAAAAATAAAAATACGGAATAGAAGTGGGGGGGGGGGGGGGAGGCAACACAGCTGACTTTCAGGTTAAACCGTGAATTAAAACCATCTTCTCTCTCGGGCTGGTGCGTAAACTGCATTGGACAGGAATGCAGTTTACCCTCTCACTCACACACACACACACACACACACACACACACACACTCCTAGTTTAGAACTCGGCGAACTCCTTGGCACACTTCTCGGTGAAGGAGATGCGGATCTCCTCTTCTTCATAGTCGTCGAAGTTGCTGGTGTCACCGGGGCCTTTGCACTTGGGTACAAATGGCGCTTCCACCTACACACACACACACACACACACACACACACACACACACACACCACACACACACACCAGTGTTCAGTATCACTCAATACCAAACAGGCATTAAATCAAACAACTTGTACGGACCGGCTCAAAACGCCCCCTCGAACTGATCTAAATCAGCCTGATGTCATGTGCCAGCGTCCGGGGCGAATCCGGCGGAAAAGGGGACAAGGATTTCGGGGACGTGGATGACGGCCGGCCTCAGGCCCTTTCCAGCAAACTATTTCGCGGAGGCTCGGACTCGCTCTTTCGAGAGAGCGGCCGTCGAAACGTCTACGCGAGAAAGTACCCGCATGCCGGAACCTACAGCTGCGGAGGAAGAGTCGTGTTTTAGATGCACCGCGATACAAAAGCATCAAAACTATGAATGAACACATGTGGAGTTATAATATATAAAATATATATAAATAAGTGAAAACATGTTTTATATTCTAGTTTCTTTGCTCTGATTACTGCTTTGAACACTCTTGGCATTCTCTCCATGAGCTTCAAGAGGTCGTCACCTGAAATGCTTCTCCAACAGTCTTGAAGGAGTTCCCAGAGGTGTTTAGCACTTGTTGGGGTCCAGCTCACCCCAAACCATCTGGATTGGGTTCAGGTCCGGTGACTGTGGAGGTCAGGTCTCCACTTTTTGTTAAGGACAGAACTCCACATGTGTTCATTCATAGTTTTGATGCCTTCAGTGAGAATCTACCAACGTAAATGGTCATGAAAATAAAGAAAACACATTGAATGAGAAGATGAATGAGAAACTTTTGGCCTGTACTGTACATGAAAGCACCCAAGGCGCTAGGGCTTTTCCAAAATATATATATATTTTTAAACGAATAATCTAATGATTATTTTTATGATGCATCGTTTCATCCAATGATTCATATTTCCTAATTGGTTTGGTTCAATTTCCACATTAATTGACAAATATAGTGACTCATACAATCTAATTTACATAATGTGCTCTTAAACTTAAAAATTACAAAACAAAATTCAAGCAAGAGTGAAATAGGTGCTAAATAAAAGTCAGAAGTAGCACCAATAAGCATTTGTTATGTTTATATTTTTACATTTTCTAAAAAAGTCGAAGGTCGGCAACCTTTAACACTCAAATAGGCAGGAAAACGCCCCAAATTCTTTTTGTAAATTGAAGATGACACCGCAGATATTATTTTTTCTTTTATGCCATGTCTAAGAAAAAAAAAAATTGCGCCAGCATTTTGGGTTCGATAATCGACGACGTCGACATGTCGGGACACGTCTCTACAAGACGCGTTATAAAACGGACGCTCTACACTGAGGACTGTTATCCGCGTATTTGACTATTTTGACCCAAAATGAAGACAAACTGCTTACGAAAAGGCAACAGGACTGAGGGTCAATGTTCTCCAATCAAAACCGCTTTTAGTCCAGGACCAGGCTTCATCGGACAGGAAACGGACCCTGGGGGTGACCCCCTTACCCTCTTCTGGTAGATGGCGATCCAGTCTGTGGTGGCGAACCACTTGTGGCCCTTGATGTCGTTGACGCCGTTTTTGAGGTTGCCGAAGCGCTTGGTGAGGTCCACCTGCAGCAGGTTCCTCAGCAGGTCCTTCAGGTCGGAGCTGAAGTGGGAAGGGAACCGGACCTGGGTGGGGGGGGTTAACGGCAGGTTAGACGCCCCATCAGCTTAACTGCATTAATGCCAGATGAAGGTGGGCCACACTGCGCAAGGCTCCACTTAAGAGATGAAGAGATGTTCCATGGCGGTTCAGCTGGACGAAGGCTGCAACGACCCGGCAAAAACTAAAACGATGACTGGCACAGCAGAAAAAGAACGGAAAGCGAAATGAAGTTTCATCCAAGGAGTGGATCACTGACAGCTTTGCATTGAACAGAACATCAAAACTTAACCCTTTATCTTTGATAAATCAAAAGTTAATGATGCCATACGCGCGCACACACACATTATATATATATATATATATATTTTTTTTTAATGTCTTTCAGAACAAAACCACTGAATGCAATTAAAATCAAGTACGAGAAGCCACGTGTTGCGGTGCTGTTATGACGGTTCAAGGTGTTTCCATGGGAAAAAGATTATTAATCATGTCATTTACTGCTATAGAAATCCAATAATGTACTGGAACGTTCCTATGAACAAAGGAACGGTCTGTAAGATATTGTCCAGCCTTTATGGTTGCGCAGATCTTTTTTTGTTTTTTTTTTTTTTACCTAGAAAATCAGTTAGTTTGATGTTTGTGGGTTTCCGGAGGAACGTTGTTTATAGCACCAGGTTTCCAGAGAAGTGTTTCATTTCACTATGTACTATGTAACATGTACAGGGAGTGCAGAATTATTAGGCAAATGAGTATTTTGTCCACATCATCCTCTTCATGCATGTTGTCTTACTCCAAGCTGTATAGGCTCGAAAGCCTACTACCAATTAAGCATATTAGGTGATGTGCATCTCTGTAATGAGAAGGGGTGTGGTCTAATGACATCAACACCCTAAATCAGGTGTGCATAATTATTAGGCAACTTCCTTTCCTTTGGCAAAATGGGTCAAAAGAAGGACTTGACAGGCTCAGACAAAAACAGTGAGATATCTTGCAGAGGGATGCAGAACTCTTAAAATTGCAAAGCTTCTGAAGCGAGATCATCGAACAATCAAGCGTTTCATTCAAAATAGTCAACAGGGTCGCTAGAAGCGTGTGGAAAAACCAATGCGCAAAATAACTGCCCATGAACTGAGAAAAGTCAAGCGTGCAGCTGCCAAGATGCCACTTGCCACCAGTTTGGCCATATTTCAGAGCTGCAACATCACTGAAGTGCCCAAAAGTACAAGGTGTGCAATACTCAGAGACATGGCCAAGGTAAGAAAGGCTGAAAGACGACCACCACTGAACAAGACACACAAGCTGAAACGTCAAGACTGGGCCAAGATATCTCAAGACTGATTTTTCTAAGGTTTCATGGACTGATGAAATGAGAGTGAGTCTTGATGGGCCAGATGGATGGGCCCGTGGCTGGATTGGTAAAGGGCAGAGAGCTCCAGTCCGACTCAGGCGCCAGCAAGGTGGAGGTGGAGTACTGGTTTGGGCTGGTATCATCAAAGATGAGCTTGTGGGGCCTTTTCGGGTTGAGGATGGAGTCAAGCTCAACTCCCAGTCCTACTTCCAGTTTCTGGAAGACACCTTCTTCAAGCAGTGGTACAGGAAGAAGTCTGCATCCTTCAAGAAAAACATGATTTTCATGCAGGACAATGCTCCATCACACGCGTCCAAGTACTCCACAGCGTGGCTGGCAAGAAAGGGTAACAGTAAAAACTAATGACATGGCCTCCTTGTTCACCTGATCTGAACCCCATTGAGAACCTGTGGTCCATCATCAAATGTGAGATTTACAAGGAGGGAAAACAGTACACCTCTCTGAACAGTGTCTGGGAGGCTGTGGTTGCTGCTGCACGCAATGTTGATGGTGAACAGATCAAAACACTGACAGAATCCATGGATGGCAGGCTTTTGAGTGTCCTTGCAAAGAAAGGTGGCTATATTGGTCGCTGATTTGTTATTGTTTTTGAATGTCAGAAATGTATATTTGTGAATGTGGAGATGTTATATTGGTTTCACTGGTAAAAATAAATAATTGAAATGGGTATATATTTGTTTTTTGTTAAGTTGCCTAATAATTATGCACAGTAATAGTCACCTGCACACACAGATATCCCCCTAAAATAGCTAAAAATAAAAACTAACTAAAAACTACTTCCAAAAACATTCAGCTTTGATATTAATGAGTGTTTTGGGTTCATTGAGAACATGGTTGTTGTTCAATAATAAAATTATTCCTCAAAAATACAACTTAATAATTCTGCACTCCCTGTATATAGCTGAAATGATGATAAAGCTCCAGGGGGACTGTCCCTGTAACTGCTGATTGTAAGTACAAGGACGTCAGATAAAAGCCAGAAATGTAAAAGACACGTAAAATTAGTTGGTGTATTTTGGGACTTATTTTCATGAAATTGCCCTGAAATTCCATCCACCCCGCCTTCCAACCCAAACATTATGACAACTTACCTTCCCTGATACAATCTTCTCGTAGATCTGAATGGGCTGGTCAGCAAAGAAAGGAGGGTAGCCTGCAGCCATTTCATAGATCAGCACGCCCAGAGCCCACCAGTCCACGGCCTTATTATAACCCTGCCACAGAGACAAGGAACGTCACCGTCCATTCATCCAAGGGAACCTTAATACCAGATCTGGCTTTCCTGACGTCATGTTCAGAGGAATATGAGGTCACAGTGATGTGACCCCTAAACACCTAATTCTAATCTAACCTCACAACCATGAAGGTGGGAAGTGCACGTCATGGTCGCCAAAATGTGAGCATCTTCACTCACCTTGCTGAGGATGATCTCTGGAGCCAGGTACTCTGGTGTGCCGCACAGCGTCCATGTCCTTCCTTTCACGCGCTTCGCAAACCCAAAATCTGTAACCTGAGAACCGCGCAGGATTAGACGTGGGCACCAATTTACAGGTCACCGGGAGGAAACCGGAGATCCTGCCGGAAATCCGAAAGACGACCCCGTTACGCCGTTCCTGCGACCAGCCGCTGGTGACCGGCGATAGCGCCTTCGTGCTCATATAGCACCACCCAGTGGCGGTTTCATTCGGCAGACCCACCTGTATGTACCCCTGCTGGTCGATGAGAAGGTTCTCGGGTTTCAGGTCCCGGTAGATGAGGTCCAGGGCATGGAGATACTCGAACGTCAGGACTATCTGGGCGCCGTAGAAACGCGCGTGCGGCTCGCTGTGGACGACGGGAAGCGAGAAGGTCGTGACGAGGGTGCATGGAAAGAGCATGAAAGTGTGTGTGTGTGTGTGTGTGTGTGTGTTCATGTACCTAAATCTGCCGATTCTTCTTAAATGTGAGAACATCTCCCCCCCTGGGACGTACTCCATCACCATGTAGAGGTTGGTGTTGTCCTGCAGGGCGGAGCGGCCGAATTACAACCTTTACCAGCCTTTCAACACTGCATGCAAATGATTAACCAATCCGATAAATAATAAACAGACTATTTAATAATCAGGAGGAGGGGGCGGGGCCAAGACTTACACAAGCGTGTACAATATGACTCTACGAGTCACACAATCAGTTCCCATTAATAATCCAACTCGAACTGATCAGTGTTACTGAGAGACTGATTATTACCTCACACACACACACACACACACACACACAAACACTGTACCTTGAAGGAGTACTCGACTCTCACTAAGAAAGGGAAGCTGACCGCCTGTAGGATGCGCTTCTCATTCAAAGTGTGTTCAATCTGTTTCAGCTTCACCACCTGAGACACACACAGTAAAGGTTAAAGGTCGCCTCGGATGGAAGGTGAGGTGTAGGGCTTTGTCGACATGCCAACAACCTGCTCTTACCTTCTGCTTGTCGAGGATCTTCATGGCATAGTGCTGCCCAGCCTCTTTGTGCCGGACCAACATGACCCGGCCAAAGGAACCGGTGCCCAGCGTTTTCAACCGCTCAAACTGATCCAGAGACGCCGTGTTCTGATACGACATGAAGCAGAGACGATGCGGTGTTACAGCACATCGCCAGCAGGGGGACGGCCGTCACAATCCAACTTTCCAACTACAAAGACGTAGAAACGCCAGCAGGATAATCTTTAATGGGAAATTGTGGGATTATTTGTATGGAAAAGGAACGGAGAGGAATTCTAGACAGACGTAGAGGAGCTCTCTGGACATCCGTCTCTGAGACTGGGATAGATGACTGGTGGCACAGGGACTTAAACAGGTCATGGTGTTCAGATTGGCATGACAATGTCATTCTATCTTGTTTTCAGGCTTTATGAACATGTATATATAGACTGTAAAACAGCGTCTCAAGCTTGTCCCCCTCCACCATGACCCCTATTTTATTACAAATTATGTCTCAGGCATGGTAGTAGCCTAGCGGGTAACACACTCGTTCGACCCAGGTTCGAACCCCACTTACTACCATTGTGTCCCTGAGCAAGACACTTAACCCTGAGTGTCTCCAGGAGGGGACTGTCCCTGTAACTACTGATTGTAAGTTGCTCTGGATAAGGGCGTCTGGTAAATGCTGTAAATGACTTACATATTTGGCCAATGGTGTCAATTTCCCACTTCAGAGCTGGACATTTATATAGACTAATGGGGGATTCAATGCAATCTTAAAACCGCTTTTAGTCTAGGACTAGCACTTAATCCATCAACAGGAAGTTGAGCACGTCCATGTCTCACGTTTGACCTGAAGTTTCAATGCCAGTCCTCATCTGTAGGCCTCCGACTAACAAATGTAACGTGCTATATCCTAATATAGGGCTTAATAAACCCTATATGTGTTGATTAATAAGTGGGCAACCTAGTGTGTAACACACTCGTTTATGAAGTCCCAGGTTCTTTTTTTTTTTAAAGTGAAGTGACTGTCATTGTGATACACAGCAGCACAGCACACGGTGCACACAGCGAAATGTGTCCTCTGCATTTAACCATCACCCTTTAGTGAGCAGTGGGCAGCCATGACAGGCGCCCGGGGAGCAGTGTGTGGGGACGGTGCTTTGCTCAGTGGCACCTTGGCTCGGGATTCGAACCAGCAACCTTCTGATTACGGGGCCGCTTCCTTAACCGCTAGGCCACCGCTGCCACCAGAAAACGGCCCAAAAGCGAATCTTTGTTCAGTCACAGAGTAACATTTACATTTATGTCCTAATCCAGACACCTTACAGTCAGTAGTGACAGGGAACAAACCCCAGGTTCGAACCCCACTTACTGCCACTGTGTCCCTGAGTGTCTCCACTGGGACCGTCCCTGTCACTACTGACTGTAAGGCGTCTGGATAAGGACATAAATGTAAATGTGACTGAATGAAGTCTCGCTTTTGGGCCGTTTTCTGCATCTATTTGCTGTTGGTGGGCCTTGTTTTAAAGAGAAAATTGTGAATTATGACAGGACAATAATAATATTAACATCCGGAATATGTCGGCAACACACCTGTGCAGGACTCTCCCATTTCCGCAAGAAGTCTTCTTTGGCTTTGGCGAGGAACTCTTTAACTGTAAGACAGGAAGCAGAGCAGAAAAAAAGTCGCTTTGCAGTCCCTGGCAACCCCACACAGAGCCACGCCCTCGGGCAGAGCCACGCCCTCGCGCAGAGCCACGCCCGCACGGGAGAGGAACGGGGACTCGTTAGCAACGAAATGACACATCAAGATCACCCACTCAATCACGGGGAAAAAAAAAACCGGGCCACGTTGCCGCTTTAAGATAAGCCAGGAGCCGCCGAAAACGGAGGGGGAGAGAGAGCATCGCCATGGCAACCGATCTGTGTCAATTTATTCTGCCGGGGCCACGCTAATCCAGCCGCTTTGCTGTATTTATATCTGCCGGTCCGAACGTTGCGGATGCAGCGAGGCCCACAGCAGCTTGGTGGCGGCCTGACCCCCAACGTCGCGTCAGAAGCGTTTGCTCATTATGGAGCGTAATTACGGATGTAATTAGCACTCTTTTGGCATCCTGGCCTGTGAAGACAGGTCCCACGACGCCAAAAACCCCAGTGCACACCCGAACATTTTCTTCTGTCCGACCTGGACGCGACGTTTCAGCGGAGCCAGCGCGTCAAGCAAGGAGAACGGGGAGTTACAGCACCACCTACAGGTGTGGAGGAAACATGTTCTCACGTGGACACGTGGGCCTTTGGTTTCTTGGATTGGCAAACTATCTATTCCGTTAAATACATTTACATAATTTACCAGACACCCTTATCCATAGCAATTTACAATCAGTAGTTACAGGGACAGTCCCCCCCTGGAGACACTCAGGGTTAAGTGTCTTGCTCAGGGACACGATGGTTGTAAGTGGGATTTGAACCTGGGTCTTCTGGTTCATAGGCGAGTGTGTTAACCACTAAGCTACTACCACCCTAAATGGCGGGTTCTTCTACGTAACGGCATGTTTGGAGGGGCGATGGCTAACCTAGCATGAATGAAGCCGGCATTTTATCCGGTCAGAGCGACATACACAAATATTCGTTATATTGTAACACATGTAATTGGTGGTAGTAGCCTAGTGGGTAACACACTCGCCTATGATCCAGAAGACCCGGGTTCGAATCCCACTTACTACCATTGTGTCCCTGAGCAAGACACTTGACCCTGAGTGTCTCGAGGGGGGGACTGTCCCTGTAACTACTGATTGTAAGTCGCTCTGGATAAGGGCGTCTGGTAAATGCTGTAATATGTTATATTGTCCCATCAAAATTTTTAATCAAGTATTTCAGTCCGATTTTTCCTTAAACATAATCTCAGTCGCCTCCCCACAGCAAGAGTGCTTATTCATCAGATCGTACTGGATTGGCAATCGGGATTGGCCGAGATCGAACGCCACATGTCGGTGTGAGAACCGGTTGACATGGTCTAATATGCCTACGTAACCGTTGCACCATAATTAGAATATTTTGTCCATTACCTTAATTTAACAGGTTTTGTGGACTAATCTAGGTCAGTTATAATGGTGTCACAGTTACACGTCATGTCTCGGTCCACTTCTGGAGTGGTCTCAGTCCTTGTGTATGGTTCGTGGAAGGTACGTCAGAAAGTACGGTCACACCCGCCTTAAGACGCATCATCCTACGAAGCTCCTCGACTCCTGCACCTGGCTCCTCAAAGTTCTCGCGCCAGAACTTCGAGGGTGGTCGTGGAGGTCGACCTTCCAAGAGGTTGTCCCACTCGAACACGTGAGGCCTTGCATTCTGGGAAAAGGGGCGTGGCTTAAGGAGAACCTCCTGGGAGGTAGAACCTCCAGGACTGCACGTGTTAAATGTCTAGAAGAAGTCCCACAGTTGACCATGAAAGGCACAATGCGTACATGACACGCAGATTATGGGTCCGCGTCGTCGAATCGACCTCCATTTGGAACGTTGTAAATATAATCGACGTGCGATCGATTACGATTAGTCGATCGAACAACGACGCGCTGGCACCCACCGCTTTCCATCTCGCTGCCCCGCTTGGCTGCGGGCGTGTTGCCCATGTCGCGATGCTCAGCGGCGCCCGTTCGGGAAATCCGGCTCCGACAGGTCCAACGCGGTCCGTGCGATTTGTTGCGCCAAAAAATAGGGGGAAAAAACCACACACACGCTTGCGCTGATCGTTCGCCGTTTTCTCTCTTAAAAAAAAAAAAAAAAAAAAAACGAGGTTGGTTTTTATTTCACGCGACAACGTATCATCCCGTCCTGGCGGGCTGCGGCGGGTTCACCGGTGGAGCGCCGGGCCCGAGTCCGCTGCATCGAAGCCCGCCGTGGGCCCCCGGGCTCTCCGCTTTACTCCCCTCCAAAGCCGCCCGCCGGCATCACAGCACCTCCGCACACTCAGCGCCCCGCGATGTCGCCGCCGCCCCCCGTTCCAGAGGCGCCACGGAAAATCGGCTCCTGTCGCTCCTCAGCATCCATCCGCCGGACTGGCGCTCCAGTCCGCTGGCAGCCAAGGGCCCGCCCCCAACGCCGTCCCATTGGCCAGGCTCTGGTTGACGGGCAGGCGGGGCGTGGGAGCGGTTGGTTGCTAAGGTGGGTGTCAGGCGCGTGAGGTGTCGCGATTGGTCCGTCAACAGAAACCGGGCCCCGCCCACGTCGAACCGTATTTTTCCTCCCATTGAGGAAACGCCCACACCCTCGAGGTGCCTTCTCATTGGTCCTCACGCCCGGCCTCGTTTTCATTGGCCGAGTGACGTCAGGAGGTTATTTTTAGAAGGCTGGTCGGAATTTAAGGTTCCGTCGAGGGTCTGAACTCGCGCGTAAAAACCTCGCCATCTTTCCCCCGCCGCGTCGTGCGGCCTGCGTGGAAAACAGGCCGCCAAACGGGCTAGATGGTGTGATAAAAACATGGCAGGCGGAAGCGACAGACCCCTTCTCGTTGCCTAGATACTGAAGAGGACGCAGTCACTGCATCCGACAGCCTTGAGAAGCATGTTACATACAATCACAATTTATGGACAAAATAAAAAGACAGACACAGACACAAGGTTGATTTTACTTAGAAACTACTTTTAAAAGGAAAAAAAAAAAAAAAAAAAATTTTATTAATATGATTTCGGCTTCCAATGTTGCACAGGGAAATTTTATCAAAATGCACCTGGATAATTGTGTGACAAAAAGAATGCAATATCAAATATTAACGCTCACTAACCGGCAGGTATTTACGTAAGCAGATAAGAGCAACTGTTGATTATAAAATGGAGAAAAAAAAAACCCTCAGGCTTGCTTTAATCAGGCAGAGAACCCAGGTTGCTTGGGCCACACTGCCTCCTAGTGGACAGGAGGTTGCTGGACCGCTCACCGTCTCCAATCTCACCTGGCGTGGACAGACGACGGTACCGTGGTGCTCTGGTCTGCTTAGTGCCCATGTCCACCGCCGGGCAGAGGCAGAATTTTTCTCTCTCAAAATCAGAAGTGGAACGGAGCCCATAACATGTAAGTTCTTTCAAATCTGGGCGTGTATAAATGGACGGGGCGGGCTGCGCCGCTCGCCCCCAAACGGGCACTAATCTATACACACACAAGGCAGCATCTTCATACTTAAAACGAAAGAAAGAGGAAAACAGCTTGAACAGTTAGGCCTTGTGTGTGTGTGTGTGTGTGTGTGTGTGTTTAAAGACAGTCCATCGAGTTATCAGGCACCAGTGCAAGTGGGGGGGCCTTTCCCGGAAGGCAGGACGGAGGGAGCATGGTGTTGGGGGAAGGGTCTACGTTTTCGGAATCCTCCATCTTGTCGGCGGCGCCCTCCCAGTTGATGTGAAAGCGCGTTACGCGGGGGTTCGACGCCAGGATGTTTCTCTGAAGCTGTAACAAGAGAAAGAATATTTGGTGAGAACTTAAAATCCAAAAAAAGTTAACCAGGGGACACAAATTGTTCGGGATTTTGGCCACCACTGCTATTTTATAGAACAAATGGGAAAGAAAGACAGTGCCCGCACCATTCAAAAATGCACCTAATACGTTTCTTCTCACAAAAAACGAGATGCAAACGTACAGGGTAAATGCTGTAAATGCTCCTCAACGTTGCCCCAGGATCATCCACATCACCTCACCTTAAGCCTTAAATCATCTGTACAACTTTTTTTTTTTTTTGCAAACTGAACATCAGTTCTGCACTTTAATCTCTCACTACCTACCATTATATAATATTCTTTATAGTAAATATAGCCATACACTGAAATATTATCATATTGCTATTACTTGTCTCGACCTGCACTATAATATTTACATTTACGGCATTTATCAGACGCCCTTATCCAGAGCAACTTACAATCAGTATTTACAGGGACAGTCCCCCCTCCTGGAGACACTCAGGGTTAAATTTCTTGCTCAGGGACATAATGGTAGTAAGTGGGATTTGAACCTGGGTCTTCTGGTTCATAGGCGAGTGTGTCACCCACTAGGCTACTACCACCCCATATGGGTCTGTGCACAATGTGTTGTGTGTTTTTTCCATTTGCACTACGTCCCTTCGCCTCCCTGTGCGCTTGTATGCGGTGGGATGACAAAGTTGACTTTGACTGTTGCGTGGGCCTTGCCTGTGTGTAGTTTGGCCTGATGGGCGGGTTCTCGCGCAGCTCTGGGTCTGTGTATTCGTTGTTGACGTAGTAACCGATGCGGATGAACTCCTGACCTCTGTAGGTGCAGGTGATCAGCACCACCGTAACACCGACGGCGTCGCTCTCAGGGATCAGCGCAGTGTTCGGGGCCTCCGCCTGCAGAAAATGAGCGACCACAAAAACTCTTAATCTATCCGAAAAAAAAATGGAAATAAATCAGACAGAGCTTTCAGAGGAATAAACGCCCCACCCGAACTCACCTGGAATACGAACATATGCCGCCCTGCTGGAACCGGGCCCACCAGAACAGAGTCGAGGGTCTGGTCGTACTCTTCGCTCTCTGCTGAACCCACATAAATGATCTTCCACTCCAAATCTGGAACAAATTAAAATAATAATTAGCACAAACCAGAATCTCAAACTCGTTTTTTGTCAATTTTTCTTCGTTTGTCAACAAGAGCTTTACGTCTGCAGAACTACACGGTACGTTCGACGTCGACGCAGTATTAAAACATACGAGTGACGCACGGGCCGGCCAATCCGGTTGGCCGAAAGAGGCAAGGACACGCCCACCCGCGAGGGGGAGGGCTGGGCGGAACAATTTCCCAAACCCAAATTCCGCGCCGGCGCCAAATTTCAAGAAAACCGCGGTAAATAACAAAAAAAAACAAAAATGAAATAAAAAATATAAGAAAGCACCAGCAAGTTACGCGATATTTTAGCTACTCGACCGCAGACGCGTGGAACCGTGACGTCACGGGCGCCCGACTGCCGAGGCGTGAAGACGGAGCGGATATAAAAACCTTCCGGCAGGTCCTCCATGCACTCGAACGTGATCTCGAACTGGAAGGGGTTGCCGAACGGGCTCGGGTTGTCCAGGACCGCCACGTTCAGCACCTGGACCTTCGCCATTGTTCGGACGGCTCCCCGGCGTCCCGCTGCCGGTCGGCCGCGGCGCTCCGCTTCTCTCTCGCGGCGGCGGACGGTCGCGGCTCCGCTCGCGGGGCTCGTCGTGTCGTTCCGGCCGAGATTCGGCGACGCTTTATTACCGCCACACCGGGACACTTTCTCCCGCCAGCGCGCTCCGGAGACGCGGCCGGACGTAAACTGACAACAGCAAGCGTTCCTTCCTCCGCCGGCGGCGGTGACGGCGCCCCCTGGAGCACAGGCGGCAGAACGCGGCGCGCCCGGAGGAACTGGAACCGCTGCCTGCCACCACCTTTTTATTTTAGAACGCTGCACAGAGGAAATTCTGTTGTAAAATGGGGATGTAAATAGGTAAATATGGATGCATAAAATGATAAATTCAACACGGTGCAAAAACACAAGCTTATGTTCACAACAACAGTACATAGAACTCATGCACTTTCACCTCCAATCACTCCGGACTCTTTTGCACAAAACCACTTTGCACAAAATCACTTTGCACAAAATGACTCTGCGCTTTTTAGGTCCTTACTGCTCTTTCTTTATGGCTCTTTCTTCTTTCTTTAAACATTGTAAAAACTGTAACTCATTTGCACACCTTCACCCTACCAGTTACACATATTTTATGTTAAAGACGTAAAAGTGTAATACTTGGTTATGTTTGCAATATTTGCATATTGGTTCATTGTTTACTTGCAACATTTGCAATACTGTGGTCCGTAGCAGTTGCAGAAAGCATTTCACTGCACATCATACCGTGTATGACTGTGTATGTGACAAATAAAATTTGAATTTGAATTTGAAAGGTTCATATAATACACAGCAATTTTGAAATTATGTACACATATTCCCAGTCTACCTTCTAACCCTGCCCTTTCATTTTTAGCATACAGAGGATCAGAGATACTTTGCGGATGTTGGGTTCTCTCCAAATTGCCCGGTGTGAAGATAAGAAGCTTTCCGTGCAAAATTGCAAAGCTGTGTTTGGTGGCCTGGACGCATATGAAATAACATGCCGGCTCCGTTTTTGGGAAATAAAACAGTATCATAAATGACACTAAACATTGAGCTGCAGGGTTGAAATGCAGCCTCGCAGTCTAATCGTATTCATATGTTAAATTCACCTATTACGAAGTCAGGCCACCCTTACTCTGAGTGACAACAGAATGTGTAACATTCTGAAAAATTTGCGGTAATTATTCGTGATCATTTTCGAGAGTTCACTAATTTCGACTTCTAAAAACCGTAGTGACTTGAAGTACAGTACGAACGGTATCTGCAGGGTGTAGTGCAAGTGCCAGTGAAAGCTTGAGCTGGTGAGAGATACGACTGATGGCGATACTGGGACCATTTTCACCATCAGCAGCATCTTGACGATGAGGATGAGGGAGTCCAGTTCGCTCTGGTATTATGTTAAAATCCCAGACACGGTGTCCAGTTAATTACACTGCCACCCTGTGCTGGTCAACCACGTATTTCAGTATCAGTCGTACGAGACACGGAATCAAGCACGCAGAGTCCAATGGAGAGACCACTAGAGGGATCCTGGTCCCTGGCAATGAACTGCTGATGAGACAACTCAGCAGGAAACAAACCAGAGGGCCACCACAGCCACCATCACCGTAACAACTAAAGCTTCAGGGATTTTCAAATGGACCAGTAGCATCATAATGGACACGTATTGTACACCATGACACTGGACTAAAACCTACTCTGTACCGTCCAGTATCTCCAAACATGGACAGATGCTCTATACTACTCAACCTGTTCAACTGTAGGACTTTTTCTCTTACTGGACAAACCATCCCCAACCCTGCACTGACACCATTTGCAGGCTCACTCTACCCTGGAAGGGGGTCCCTCTCTGTATCACTCCTTCCCAACGTTTCTTCCTTTCTTTTTTTCTCTCTTTTGTGTGGAGTTTTTGTGTGCAGAAGGGTCATGTGTGGGGGGTGTCAACTGTAGGGCCTGTCAAAGCCCATTGAGACATACTGTATGCGATTATGGGCTATATAAGAAATAAATGTTGTTGTTGTTACTAAACTAGAGTTCTTTTCTGAAACTCAACAAACTCACTTGCATAACAGAAAATAAATATGTTTCACCCAACAGTTCACAGATTGGAGGCCATTGAAGGTCTGTCAAAGCCCATTAAGATTTGAGATGTGTGATTTGGGGCATTTTTGTCGTTGTGGTCATTCTTGTTCATTGCTTGAAAAGGACATCTCAACATAGAGAAGAAAGTGAACTCCTTACCGGTCCTTTATTCAGTTTTATCTGACGAACCCTGTTCCCTGAAAATGGGGATTGACGCACATGAATGAAATGCAATTCATACCATGTATTTCATTTGCTTTTATTCAACCTCAGAGTGGCGGAGCAATCTGAACTCAAACAAACTAAGAGAAAACATTGAAATACACCAAGCAGGTTATGTTGAACATCCATCCATCAGATTTTGCTCCAGAGATGCAATTCCTATGTACTTCTCTTTAAAAGCTGCAGTCTGCCCCTCGCCGTCTGTAGGCCAGTACTCCACCCACGTGTCCTGGCCAATTATGTACTGATAGCTGCCGAAAAAGAAAGCATTACGTGAGGTCAGTTCTAGGAATCCAAATGTAGAGTCAATGACTGCAGCGCTGCTCTCCTCCTCCTCACCTTCCTGCTACGTCCTTCACATCAACGGACTGGCCCATTATGAGATAGGTCTTGCGCACCTTCAGATCCAGAACGTTCCTGCACTGCGGGTGGGAGACGAAGGAGCGCTGCTTCCCGTCAACCCCCTTATCGGTGCCTGGAGAACAGAAAGATTTGGGTGGTAGTAGTGTAGTGGGTTAGACCCACCTATGAACCAAAAGTCCACAAAGTCCCAGGTTCAAACCCCACTTACTACCATTGTGTCCCTTAACACTTAACCCTGAGTGTCTCCAGATGGACTCTCCCTGTTACTACTGATTGGAAGACGCTCTGGACAAGGGTGTCTGACTAAAAAAAAAACTACAAAGAGGTTAATGGAATGAGGAAAGATCATAGCTCTTTATTGCCAAAACTATTGGCTTGCTCACCTTTACACATACATGACCTCCCATTCTTAATCCATAAGACGCAATATAGAGTTGCAGCAATAACAGCTCCAACTCGTCTGGAAAGGCTTTGGACAAGGAGTGTGTTCATGGGAATTTTTGATGTGTAATTCCTCCTACGGGTGTTCTATCAGGCTGACATCAGGGCTATATGCAGGCCAATCAAGGTCCTCCAACACCAGACTCCATACCATACATCTCATACATACAAGGGGTGTTGAGATTAAGTGAACATAGTTGATTATATCATAGTAGTAGATTATATCATAATGACGTTGCTTGGTGAGTTTCTGGTTAAAAAGTAGCGCCTGTGTTATAGGTACCTTCTTTGAGGACACTATTTATTCTCATGGTATAAACGTCTCTGAGGGGTGTCAGGTCTGCTTTCTCCACCGTGACTTTGTAAACTGCAGAGAAGAGTCACAGCAGATGGGTAACGTGAAAAAAAGTGAAATTAACACAGACAGACACACACACACACACACACACACACACACACACACACACCATAGTCTCTGCCTCGGTTGCAGGCCACGTCCAGACGGCTGTCCTCTTGAATGTGTTCTTTCTTCTGCATGCTGCAGTCCTCTGTGGGTGGGGAAATGAACGAAGACGTTGTAGCACATGGAAACGGAATAAAACAACCAGGGGGTGAGAATGACAGGCTACCTTCAGCACACTGGCAGATGTTTCCTTCACAGATCTTGTTCAGGGCGCCTCCTTCCTTACTTGGGTGGTAGAACTTCATACAGCGGTTCTCTGGAGCGGAAAATAACACCGTCAATTGTGTGTGTGTCTGTGTGTATAGCTGTTGTGGAATCACTGTACTCATGCACCCACCCACTGAGTAGTACTCATACACAGTCACGGCAGCAGGCTGGAGGAGACCCACGTCCAGCACCTTATGCATCCTGAAGGCGATCCTGTCTGGTCTTCTGCTGGAGATCTGACCGGGCCAACCAACAGCGAGGAGAAGAACGATAGATGACAGAATGACAACCGTGACGTTATAAAACCTTTGTCATGGTTCTCCTGCCCACCTGGTCCAGATAAAGGATGAGAGAGCCCCTTTCCGACAGCTGCTTGTCCATCTCAAATTTCTGAACGTACCGGTCCCTCCCGGTGGACAACTAGAAGGACAGGGACCGTTCATTTCCCAGCGCCGTGCCTGTAAAACTGAACTCGTGTGACGCTGTCGGTGGAGGGTCTCACCGCAGTGAGGTCCGTCTCGTCCACGACAAACCCAGTCAGCAGGCCGATGTCCAGAATGGACATGGTGGCGTCCCGTTCCCCCGAGAGGAACCTGAGGAGACCAGCACAGCAGGCTTTTTACCAACAAGAGAACACTCACTTCCGTCTCCATTTCCTTTCCAAAATAACATTTCTTACACTTACATTTAAAAATAATAAATTAAACATGATAAGGGGATTTGGGGGTTTGGGGGTGTGAACTTACTTAGCATCTATAATCAGTTTGAAACTTTCCATGGCGCCTTTGTAGGAAACTGCAGTTGAATCATAGGTGAAGAATGTTGGATCAAAGATCCTTTCATGCACTTTCAGTTCACCGATTCACAACTATGTAAATTGATGTAAATGTCAATTTTTTTTATCAATTCTCTTCAGTGACTTTTTTTTTATAGCTGCACAGACACAAATGCAGAGCTGCGGCTGAACTCTGACCTCGGGGCTCTTTCCTCAGGGACACGTTCAGTTGAAAGTTTCTGCAGTCCACCGATTTCATGCTGGGCTTCGCATAGTAAAGGGTGACAACCTGAGGGGGGAAAAGACACCACTTCGCTCAGGTCAATAATGCGGATGTGAAATCATTTTTGTTCTAGATTTGACTTTCATTTCTGACTGCAATGCTACGAAAAGCCAGCAGGGCAGCAATTGTTCTGGTGTCGTTAGGTGAACGTACCGACAGCGAAGCTCGACCCGTCCCTTTCACCGTAACAGTGATGAGTTCATTTGGCTGCTGCAGCTGTGGATAGATAGATAGATAGATAGATAGATAGATAGATAGATAGATAGACAGATAGAAAGACAGACAGACAGACAGACAGACAGACAGACAGACAGATAGATAGATAGAAAGACAGACAGACAGACAGACAGACAGATAGATAGATAGATAGAAAGACAGACAGACAGACAGACAGACAGACAGACAGAGATAGATAGATAGATAGATAGATAGATAGATAGATAGATAGATAGATAGATAGATAGAAAGACAGACAGACAGAGAGGCAGGTAGATAGATAGATAGATAGATAGATAGATAGATAGATAGATAGATATACAGACAGGCCTGTAGATAGACAGGCAGGTAGATAGATAGATAGATAGATAGATAGATAGACAGACAGACAGAGAGGCAGGTAGATAGATAGATAGATAGATAGATAGATAGATAGATAGATAGATAGATAGATAGATAGATATACAGACAGGCCTGTAGATAGACAGGCAGGTAGATAGATAGATAGATAGATAGATAGATAGATAGATAGATAGATAGATAGATAGATAGACAGAGAGGCAGGTAGATAGATAGATAGATAGATAGACAGACAGACAGAGAGGCAGGTAGATAGATAGATAGATAGATAGGCCTGTAGATAGACAGGCAGGTAGATAGATAGATAGATCTCAGGATAGAGCTCAGAATAAATGAAAAAGTCACTCCACCCTTTCTGAGCGGGTCAGGTGCTGGTTGCTGCGGTTGATGGTCCACGTCTTTGATCCCTTCCTGCTTGCCACGTCCACATTGATTTCCAGGTTTGACTCGGGCACCTCCTCCCCCCGCATGCGGTATTCAGCCACGGCCTGGAACACCATGATGGTGGACTAGAGCAACACGAGCATTCTGTGAGTACGGAGCTGGTTTTCAGAACTTTCAGAGCCAACTACACACGGTTCTCCAGACACATTCCAACCTGTGTCGATCCATATCCCCCATTGAACAGCCTCTGTCTGTTTAACCAGTTCACCACCGGTCCGGCACGGTCGAAGTCCTTCACCTTGACCAGGGCCAGCAGGGCATAGGCCGTGGCCTCCAGCGTGAACAAATGACTGGCCGCCACCGGCCAGCTGCTTAGATCTGAACAAACAAGCGTGTAGAGTTTATTTCCTTCTTTATTTGGATGCATGTAGTCAAGCACGTCCACCAGGAACTGTTAGAAATGTACAAAACTACAAAGAAAACACAGGTTTTATGTACCCTAAAAAAAATTTAGGGGACCGTTCAGGTGGCATTTTGAAAAAATGTATCAAACGTATCATCTCTTGCTAATACATTCTTAATAGTTTGAGAATCACCAAACACTGATCATTGAAGCAGGTGCTTCAGACTTTTTGAAATAAAAAAAAAAGAAATCAAAAATGTTTTCACTATATATAACGTCATCCATTGGTTTAAAGACTAAACTTAAAGTTAAGTTTGGAAAGCTGGTGAACTTTTCTCACGAATAGACGAGGACGGAAAACGACGTCTGCGGAGGAGAACTAAACGGCAAACAAGGAGAGTGCTGTGGGTGAGAGCGGGAAGTGACAGCGCCACTTACAGGCGTGGAAGGAGTTAAAACAGTGTTCGGGACATTTTCTCGGCGTCTCCATGTGGACGACTGTATTACTCGTGTGGACGGGGCCTGAATTTGTTCCCACAACTCTGTGTCCTGCAGCAACTCATGGTGATGGTGACTTGCGTTGTGCCACGTTTTTTTTTTTTATTATATTATTATTATGGATTTAAATTTTTTATTAGCGTCCTGCTCCTATGCCTCCCCTTTCACCTCACAAGGCTTGACAAATAGTGTCGGTACAGAATATAATCTAGATTTTAAGAAGTATTTGTCAACTGGAATAAAAGATTTTGTCTCTGCTAAAGTACACCAACCGCAATGGAATTTGACTTCAGTGTACTTGATAAAATTGACTTTTCCGTAAAAGCACGTGGACAACAGTATCCCTGCGTGACAATGCTGCACCCACCGGAGGAAATGTGCCGAAAAAGGATCTCTTTGTCGAGTTTGCCTTCGTTCGACATGGCGTACGAGACCATTGCAACGGCATACGTGTTGGTCAGGGAGTGGACCCTGAGCTGCAGGTACGCGGTGGCTTTGTTTATGCTGTTCTCAAGGCTCTGGAGACGCGGAGACATGAAGCGGCCGATTAGCAGAGGGACTTGGATTAGGACTGGGCGGTTGGATGTGTCGTCAGTCAGATTTACCCCCACGGTCCCAGCGCAGATTCCTCTGCTCTCCTGCAAGGCTATCAGCACAAAAGCGGTCATGGAAGCATCCGAATCCTTCCCTCTCACGTTACCCTGCGGGAAAATACGTTTACAGCATTTACCAGACGCCCTTATCCAGAGCGACTTACATTCAGTAGTGACGGGGACAGTCCCCCCCTGGAGACACTCGGGGTTAAGTGTCTTGCTCAGGGACACGATGGTAGTAAGCGGGGTTTGAACCTGGGTCTTCTGGTTCATAGGAGAGTGTGTCACCCGCTAGGCTACTACCACCCTGTAGTTACAGGGACAGTCCCCCCTGGAGACACTCAGGGTTAAGTGTCTTGCTCAGGGACACGATGGTAGTAAGCGGGGTTTGAACCTGGGTCTTCTGGTTCATAGGAGAGTGTGTTACCCGCTAGGCCACTACCACCCAAATATATACGTTTGCAGACAAAAAAAAAAAGAAAAACTAAAATAGTCAAACGAGATACTAAATTTGCCACCAGTAAAGCCCCATGACGACCTACCACCATTTCTCCATGATAAACAGGAGCATCTTCTCTGAAGAGTCCGTCTGGCTGCTGCTTGTTCAGCACCAGCCACTTGATGGCGCTGCAGACCACATTTTCCTGGATGCTGATCAGCGCGCTTGCCATGGCGAAGACTTTGGCCACGTATGCCGTCAACCTGGAGGAAAGGTGAAGCGTGGAGGAGTGAGCGATGAAGACGCGAGGAGGGAACTGGCCGGATGGGGCCTGCCTGACCAGGTGCTGCTTGTCGTGTGGATCCAGGCGCCGTACGATCCATCTGGCTTGCGAAAGGCAAGCTGCTGGTTGTAACCTGCACGTTTAAAAAAAAAAAAAAAAAAAAGAGCCATTAACCCTCTAAAGAACAATAAAAGCTCCTTCTTACCTATATGACAGTGCCAACATATTTCAAAGAAATTTGAAGACAAACCTTTTAATTACATTCTGGTAAAATTTGTGTCATTTTTGTCATTGTGTCATGTCTTTGTAAAGCTCTTTGTATTCTATAGAAGTAGATATTTCATATTGCCAATTCATAGATATGATTCTTTGTTTGAAATGTGAAGACTACGGTCTCTGCTTGACTAAACAAAGATGACACAGGAGACCCACGAACAAAGAGGAAGCCTGGCAGGAGCACCAGGGGTGCAGAGAGAGTCCGGCAAGGGGCTCTTACCCATGGTGATGTAGTGCAGGGCCGTGTCTCGCTTCCGGACCCCCACGGCGTCCCACTGGTTGGTCCAGTCCAGGTAATGGGTGGCGATGACGGGCAGGGTCATGCCGATCATGTTCTGCTCGCCACATCCCCCAGGCTGGACAATCAAAGAGCCCAAGGACTTTCCACTGACGGCCTCCTCGATGGTCCGGCTTAGCTCCTCCCCTTAAAATGCGCCCAGAAAATGTTCATTTTACTCTAAATTGAATTCGTTCAAAAACATGCAAAGAGCCCTATTTTCAAAGAGGCCTTTACAGATGTAGCGTATGGGGAGTGTCTGTCTGAAGAAAACTGATTCCAAAAAGAAAGGACCATCTGCTAGTAAGGACGTACAAACATTCAATGTTTTGTCACAGTTTCTGACCGTTTCCAGGCATCTTTCATCCCCTGATGCTGTAAAAGGCCATTCTGAGGCATGTGTTAACTCGGACCACGCCTGCTTATGCACTGTGCACTTGCTATCATTTATCCTGTGACTACACATTGTTAAAAAAAAATGCATTTCACACATCACTACTGAGAGGTGCCGAAACATGTAGGCAGATTGGCAGAACGTCTCTTTAAGAACACCGATTGGCGTCGCGCCGGCTCGGCCCCTGTGTGCGTCTGCGTTTCGTGTCATGCGTAGCCAGCAACTCCTTGGTAAATCCCAATCCCATAGTGTGCACTTGGAGGTAGCCATTCGCTCACTTCCGGGTTGTGGGTCCCTCATCACGTCCCCTACCCAGAGCCCTTTGACACCAATCGGAACCCTCGCGGTGTAATGATTGTCAATTGTGGCTTGTCATGTCTGATCAGCTTAATATATTTAGGCCTGTATGATCCAGAGTGCTACAGAGTCCTTATCCAACACACTAACCGAGGCGTTCCCCTCCTGGTATCTCTAGTAGTCTAGTGGGTAACGCACTCGCCTATGAACCAGAAGACCCAGGTTCAAATCCCACTTACTACCATTGTGTCCCTGAGTAAGACACTTAACCCTGAGTGTCTCCAGGGGGGGACTGTCCCTGTAACTACTGATTGTAAGTCGCTCTGGATAAGGGCGTTGTACCTTCATGGTTTTGTAACAGCCATGTCCAGATCGCAAAGCCCTACAGAGGGTGATCCGTGCGGCACATTAACACCAACAGATGCAGGACTTGGGCCATCAAAGTTATCAAAGATGGCACCTAAAACCGGGCAAAAGACTACGAAGCATCATGGCCAGGACTGAGAGGCCCAGGAGGAACTTTCCTCTATTCTCAGGCCCTAAGGATGCTGAACCAGGACAGGCCACCACACCTCACACCTCACACCCGACCATCTGAATGTAATCTGTTACTGTTACCCTGGCTATTGCACGATGCACTTTAACAGAATACATATCCACTACCCATGATGCCTGTATCTCATGTTCTCATTGAACATAATATCTTGCTTTTTTTGCTTTCTACTTTTACTGGCCTCTTACTCCCTTGTTCTATTTTATTTACTTATATAAAACTATGCACAGTCAAAACCGGGTCATTCAGGATGCATGACACTGCATGCATGTGACAAATAAAATGTTAAAAATGAAATCTTGAATATTCACACCTGCCGTGAGCCTCTCCCTTGGGAGAGGGGGGGAAAAGAGGGGGCGTCCCAACCAACGCAAGCGAGAGAGAGAGGCACTTTATTCAGAGTGGGGTGTGGTGGCCTTTTTTTCCATTCTATTTTTTGTTCCAAATTAACTTAGTGTTCCATTCCCGCCTTGGTGGTGAAACTAACACTCGTGCCCCACTTATAACAAACATATATGCAAATGAATAAAAAAAAAGCAGGGAGCATCCAGAGATGACTAGATACGTTTCAGTGGAATTTATGGAAATTCGTGTCGTATTTATGTGTTACCTTGCACTGAGAGGTAAGTGTTGAACGGCGTGTTGGGAACTTGGTTATTCAGATCCACGCTTTTAATTTCCTCTCTCTGGACACCACCTGAGCCAGAAATGAGAAAGAAGGTCAAATGTAAAGGGCAGTAAACTTGATCCCACAGTGTGAAAATTTCAAGCAATTTATGTATGTAGTGAATAGATATCAATAGATATCATATTGGTCATTGAAAACAGGTAATCAGCAGCACTCACCATGTTTGGATGGGTCCAAAAGCAGGTTTTTCACTTCAACCTTGGTCAGAATACCTTCAGGCTTTATGAAGGGAAACAAACAAACAAACCCCAAAAAAAGTGATTGTCATTGTGAAACACAGCAGCACAGCACACGGTGACACAACGAAACGTGTCCTCTGTATTTAACCATCACCCTTGGTGAGCAGTGGGCAGCCATGACAGGCGCCCGGGGAGCAGTGTGTGGGGACGGAGCTTTGCTCAATGGCACCTCAGTGGCACCTTGGCAGCTCGGGATTCGAACCAGCAACCTTTTCAATGAAGTTGAAGTTGCGCTTTATTGTCATTTTAGTCAAATACATGTTAGACATAATAACGTTTGTCCGGAACCCGGTGCTACATGTATCATTTGAATGATTAGACAAAGTTACATAAAGTGCACATATGGGGACAAACTGGGGACACCGGCAGTGCAAGAGTAACATTTAACAAAAAAACATGTAGACAACAATGAGACAGGCAGCGCTGAACTGGTGAAATGAATAATGAATGTGTGGAGTAAAATAGTGCAAATATTCCTGTGCAAAATGGACCGGTGCCTTAACAGATAATATTACAGATCGATAACATTACAATACAACAAAGGTAGTGCGAGTAGTTTATGTGTGTGTGTGAGTGTGTCAGTCGAGAGTGTAAAGTCCCTGAGTGTTCAGGTGTCTGATGGCCTGTGGGATGAAGCTGTTGAGGAATCCTGATTGGTGGCCTAGCGGTTAAGGAAGCGGCCCTGTAATCAGAAGGTTGCCGGTTTGAATACCGATCCGCCAAGGTGCCACTGAGGTTCTATTTACAGTAGTTAAAAAAACGAGAAAAGATTGATTCAACAAGCCTTGTTGAAGTCTTAAAGTTTATCAGCAACTATAGATCTTAAAACACTATTGCATCTCAAAAAAACTGTCAAAATGAAAACGGCAAGCAGTGATGATCAAGCCTGAGGTACCCCATGCGCCTCGAGGCGTGTGTGGTACTCCACTTTCGGAAGCCGCATACCCCAATATTCCTTCAAGTTTGGTGCAGATCAGTTGATGTTGTAAGCTACTTCGTGTTTCCACTAGGCAGCGCTGTGACTATTATGGAAACATCATTCATTATCTTGTTCAGGCTGTGACACTCACTGGAAAATTCATACATTAAGTTAGTCAGGGCTGGACTCTGATCAATCGTCTGAAGTTTAGTTCAGATCGATGTTTGTATGTGCGAATTACATCAAATTCCTGTTACATGGCGAGCTGTACAATGAAATCTCAAAAACATCCTCTTCTATCTCTTAAGACTCTCCCGATCCAACATGAGGTATATATAATCATCCTATGTGGAACAATTGATCCAAACATAAAACAAGTCATGTTTTCAGTAGGTGGAGCTTTGAGTATTCAGGGAAACCTTTCAGGGAAGTGGTGGCCTAGCGGTTAAGGAAGCGGCCCCGTAATCAGAAGGTTGCCGGTTCGATTCCCGGTCGACTGAAGTGCCACGTCAAACGTCAAAACGTCAAAATGCTAACAGGGCGTGGCCGAGATGCGTCACATTAAATTTGCCAATGTTTGGATCAAAAATGAGCATGTTAGCATGCTAATGTGGCTGAAGGAGCAGGCGGTCTCAATAATGTGGCTGAAAGAGCAGAAAAACACAATCTGAAAAGTATGCCAGGTGACAGTGATTGCAAGGAGAGGTAACAACAATAATCTGTCCTACCACAATTAAATGGAACACGTCATTACATACGAGGATTTTTTAACGACTAACACAAAACTACTTCTGGGGGGGAAATTGCAGATATCAGCAAGATATATCTTGGATTTGAATTTGACACTGCAGCTTAAAGGTAAAAAGGCAATTTTGTCACCAGAACACAAGAGGTAGGTAGTGCTAAAAAACGTGTTAACAGATTATCAAATTCCTTCGCATTAGACATATGTCTCTTTCAAAAGCAGCAGATCCAATTATGTACAATGGCAATATATACAGTTAACATTTTACTGCTAAATGAATCGGAAGTGACCATGGTTAATTTACAGAAAAGTAAAACAATGGACCTACCACAACACGCAAGACTTTTCTCACTCCGTCCGACTGCCGTGACATCTTGACAGCAGCCCTGACTTCGATCGAGTGCTCGCCCAAGGCCAGAGGGACGATCACGAAGGGCACCGAACGGGACGACATTTGGTCCATCTTCACCGTGACACGGTACACGCCCCGTTTGGTGGCGGAGCTGCACACCTTGTCGGTTTCCACGAGTTCCACACGGACCTTCGAACGAGAAGTGATTGGGCGTTTAGAGGTAAGAATTGGATGGGCAAAGCATGGGCAGTAGATGGCTGTGTGAGCTCACTGTTATGTCAAAGGTGTTGTAGTTGTGTAGAACTGCTTTAATTTCGAGCTGCTCGTTGCGGATGGCAGAATATGGCAATTTCAGGTCAATAAAGAAGTCCTTTGTAACAATAATTTCCAAGGGCTTGCCCACACAGATACCTGCAGAGGGAAAAATGCTTTGAAATCCATTGTGGCTTTTCACGATAATACGATCGGAATACGATTACCATGATTTTCTGAAAGACTGATTGCTGTGATCTCCCAGGTTGTGATGGAGTCTTGAGTGAAGCTCGTTTTGAATGCAGATGTTGTGCCACTGTGGGTTAGTAGACAAAATATAGTTTGAACCTCAGTTCATCAACTGGATGAACCTTCTCTAGGATAATATGAGAAAATATGAAGTTCCAATTCCAACTCACCAGTTCTTATTGCCTACAGGGCATACAGGAAGTGTCAAATCCTCCCACAACCAGCTCTCTCTGAACTGCGTCCGAGTCACGATCTCATCCGAACTCACAAAATCATCATCTTCCTCCTCGCCTGGAGGCCAGAGCAGACACGTAATCACAGATGGGTATGACAGTCGTCTAGTGTGATGCTGAACAAGCAAAATGCTGATCACACAACTGAGGACAATATTATACAATATTATTCTATTTCTAAAATTCATTTGTATAAGTACGTGTCATACAGAACCAGAATTTTCCTTCTGTCGACTGGTGAAATGATTTTTTTAGTCTATGCGACGTAATTCGCTTGTTGCGCCTGTGGGCGACTCACTGCGAGCGAAGACTTGGGTCTCCAGCCTTCTCTCCTTTCTCTTGGTGGCCATTTCGTTGCAGCAGTGCAGGAAGGCTCTGACGCACTGCTCTCCGTCCGTGATGTAGTCAGCGCGCCGATCGCAGGCGTAGTCCTGGGGGCTGTCCTTCATGCCGTCAACGCAGCACTCCTTCTCTAGGCCTGTGTACATACTCACTGGAGCCAGAGAAAGAACAGAGGTCACAGTCTCCCCAAACCCCTGCTTGTATCTTTATCCAGCTGCGACCCTCCCCCAAGCAAGAGGTGTCAAACGCCAGCAAATGGCTGGAGGTGCCATGACGAGAAAGTCCTTGTCGGGGGACGACGACCACTGTCTTCCTCTTATCTGACAAGGCAGAGACATCAAGGGACAATCCTGATTGGTCTGTGGCAACTTTTCTGGGAGTCAAATGCCGTGTGTAGCATCTACTCCGAACGATGGTCAAGACTTCAAGTGATGGTTTTCTATCTTTATTAAAATTTGTGTCCTCTCAATCCATATATGATTCCATATATGGAATCAGCATAGTCATGGGCTAGTAGCTGGTGGAGTTGGCATGTCTTCTTCATCCTTTATTTCATGCTCAAGTTCACCTAGTCTTTCTTCCTAGCTTTTAATTAGCTCCCTTAATTCTTGCCTAGTCTACTTTCTTGTATTTCTGTCCGTAATTTCTTTATGTGATCTTTAATGTCGTCCATTTTGAGAGCATTTCTCTTTTCTTTCATTTTGGCTTTTTCCGTTACATTGGTACCGTTTTTTACATACAATAATTACATGTACATTTTTTTTTTTTACAGTCTCCTATCGTGAATATTTCACTTTGTAAGATGATTTGACATTAATAAACTAATAAACAAGCCTGTCTATGGTCCTGCAGAGAGCGGCGAAGTTGCTATTTTTTAGTTTAAAAAAAAAAAATTCTTGAAAAAAATCAGCAAAAAATTCCTGTTTGCGGATAATAACAAATAATCTCGAAATACTGTGGATGAGTGAATATTTTTGATACTTAAGTGCAACTGAAAGTAAATACTATTTTACTTTTAAAGAGAAGTCTTTTTCTTTGACTGGAGTAAAACCTTACCTTGGGCATCTCTATTTTACCTCAAGAACATGGTTAATGTACTTTGTCCACCACTGTAGATACCTGGACTTGATTTTTTACATTTTTTTTTCTTTTTAGGAGGTTACTGATGTTTTGACCTTCTTTGTTCATGAGAATGCCACAAATCCAACTGTTCATCTAACACCTATCATAGTAATTTGTACAACATTTCAGTTCTTTCCCTGGGAATAATCTTAACATGGTTTGGGATACATCTATGTGCCAAATGAACAAAATGTAACGCAGTGTTAGGAAATGAACACTCCCTCTTTCTACCTTCATCCCTACAACAACCTGTCACCCCCCACCCTTATGGTTTATTCATACACTTGCATAGGTTTTTCAAAATGCTTTTGTAAATATGCTTTGCCAAAGTGAATAAAAAATAAAACCTTAACCAAAAGCACAAAGATTTCATTCAACGGCAATACATACACATATATTCAGTAATCTTAATCGAACAAACATTAAACATAGAAGATTTTTAAAAACTCAAAAGAGCCAATAGTTCTTCATTTTAAAGTGGGTGTGTAGAAAACACCAATACATACAGATATATTCAGTAATCGAACGTATATTATTAGGCAAAGAATCTGTTTAAAAAACTCAAAAGAACCAATAGTTCTTCATTTTAAATAAAAAATAAACGCTGAACTTCAAACCAGCAGTATGCATGTTAGTTGATAGTTCTTCTTTTCAGACGAAGACTAGATGTTTTTTTTTTAGAATGTTCGTTCTTTAGAATTGCACCAGTGAGTATTTAAGTCAGATTTGAAAAACTAAATGGATAGGGTCATGTCATTTCCGAACAGACACTTGCAGAACGCGGTAGCACGGAAAGAAAACTACTTTCTGGAACATTGTGAAGAGCTGAAGGTGGCCACGAAGCCGGCAAGATGCAGAACAGCTGAAAAGCCGCGTTCAGTTATGGGAGCTCGTAGTACATTTTTTCGTACAAAAATGGACGTGAATAAAAAGCAAACGCAGGATCTTGAGGAAGACAATGAATCACCAGAACAGATTCAGGAGACACACGTCGAACGCCCCACAGAACCTCTGCCAACTGTTAAATTCAGAGTCCCGCGCAATATGTTCGCACTTGATGACAGCTGGGGGTCCAAGATGCAGGCATGCATGAACCGCATTAAACAAATTGACATGATAAAGCAAACTTTGACTATGGATCTGAAGGAGGACAATGCATCACCAGACCAGATTTAGGAGACACATGTCGATAGCCCTATAGAACTCGTGCTCGATGATAGCTGGGGGCGCAAGATATAGGACTCCATGGACACATAATCACAAGGTTGCTAGTGGCGGCTTGATGCCAGATCCAGGCCAGGCCTGTCTGCCATGTGGGATGGTGCTGGTACAAAAGTGATTATTTACATTTTCAGCATTCAGCGGACGCCCTTGTCCAGAGCGACTTACAATCAGTAGTTACAGGGACAGTCAGGGTTAATTGTCTTGCTCAGGGACACAATGGTAGTAAGTGGGATCCGATAGGTGCATATTGTGCACTTGTGTCTTTTTCGTATAGCATGACATGGCGCCCCACGGTGCTGTTCATCTGAACGAGTTTTCAATCCTGATGTAAGGCCGAGACGCTCAAGACCGACTCAGGAACACGTTGATATGTTAGTGTTTCTTTCCGAAAATCTGGAAATGGCAAGAAAAAAAAAAAAGTTTTGGTTGCACATTTAAGCACAGAGTAAGTCAAATTGTTTACATTAGTTTGTAAACATATTCCTTTCAGTGCTTGTAATTTATCTAGTTATTTAATTACTGAAATGTTTTATTTATAGTATATATTATAGTATTGTCAAGTCATGGCGTATTTTGCTTAATTTATACAAATATTTAAGTTCATAAATAAGAAGAGTGTGTTATTCACTTATGTTTGTTTAATTATTGTTTGTTATTAATAAAAACAGCTCGTTGCTCAATTCATGTGTTTCGCTAAAAATCCTTCACTTAAGGATTAAAATGAAGCATCAATTGAGCAGACATAAGACAGACGCATTTACATTTACAGCATTTACCAGACGCCCTTATCCAGAGCGACTTACAGTCAGTAGTTACAGGGACAGTCCCCCTGGAGCAACTTTAGGTTAAGAGCAAGAGCACCAGCCCCCATCATGCACACATTCTACCGAGGAACCATCGAGAGCATCCTGTCTAGCTGCATCACTGTGTGGTTTGGAGCCTGCAATGCATCCTGCCAAAAAACTCTCCAACGCACAGTAAGAGCAGCTGAGAGAATCATCGGTGTCCCTCTCCCCTCCCTCCAAGACATCTACAGTACACGCCTCACCAAGAAAGCCCTCGGCATAGCAGCTGATCCCACTCACCCAATGCAAACCTTCTTCAGCCTGCTGCCATCAGGGAGGAGACTGCGGAGTCTCCAGGCCAGGACCAGCAGACTGAAGGACAGCTTCACCCATCAGGCTGTCAGGAAACTCAACTCCCTCCCAGCTCTGCCCCCACTCCCCTCACTCCCCTCTTCAGCTCCACAAACTTTCTGAACTCTAACTCACACAAACTGACCATGCACCAGTCACTCTGTGCAGCTCTGGTCTGCCATCTACCTCACTTTCACTTCGTCACTTTAAACTAAAAACTCTGTTGCACTATTGGTTTTTGCACTCTCCTGGTTTTGCACTCTCCACCATGTGCCCTTATTTGTATATGGTGTTTTTAAAATTGTATATTGTGCCTTTCTTTTTAAATTGTATTTATACTCTGTATTCGTTACTGTTACTGTTTTTGTATTTAATGTTACTTGTATGGGTCAGAGAGTAACGTAATTTCAATTCTCTGCATGTCCTGTACATGTGGCAGAATTGACAATAAAGTTGACTTGACTTGCTCAGGGACACAATGGTAGTAAGTGGGATTTGAACCTGGGTCTTCTGGTTCACAGGCGAGTGTCTCACCCACTAGGCTACTACCATGGAAATGCACGATCAGGAAGAAGGAAAGCAAGCAACATTATCCAACATTCCTAGTGTAAATGTAATAAATACCAAAGTATAATGTATTCTATACTGGTTGATTTCTATCTTTCTTACATTTACATGGCAATTGTCCTTCTCGTGTCGTAGATTTCTTATTCATGTCAGAGATGTAGTGGCGTCCCAGGGGGCAGTTTTAGAAGATTCATTAAAACTAGAAGCCAAAATTCCAGGGGGAAATTTTGATGGGTCTGTCCGGGCATTGGTCACAGCTGCGGGCATGGGATTTGTAAAATGGGGCTTCTTTACTGTGGTACTGCCTTCGGCCTGACCACTCCGTTGTTTCTTTACGTTTGACGGTCTTCGCGTGGCGGTCTTTAACGTAAGACATGTTCTTTTTTGCCATTCATAGCACAATAATAAATGGTCTGTCTTCCTGACAGACCCAATGAGGAGATTTTAATGCCCATGTCTGCTGTCCGTCTTTACCCCCGGTAAAAGATTTCAGGTGTCTTATTTAGTACTGCTCATGAGAAAATCTCATTTCAACCGTGGCATTTTATAAAACAGGCGTGGCCATGAGACTGCAGCGGTTCAAGTCGTACCGTGGAAATAAAGCCATGTCTGTAAGGCTCACGCCATTTTAAGCCAAGTTTACATCGTGGATTTTTCATGGTAGTCGTAAAACCACCGATTACAATGATACAATTTCCCATCTGTATTACTTTTTGGGTATTAAAGAACACACTGTACACACACCGGCTGTTAAAACATGGCAGAAGGGCTTTTTTGTTGGTCCACCGTGGGGACTGTCATTGGGCAGAATTTTTGATGCGAGCGTGAATGTTTTTGCATATTTGTTTTACGTCGTGTAGTCTTGTGTGCCGTTTGTTTAAAGACTTTAGAAGCCTTTTTAACATTTCTCTTTAAAATAAATCCGTATTTTTCATTATTCTTTGGTAGTTTACTAGCCAGAAACTATTTATAAAATTATTTTGCCCCGAGCAGAAAAAAAAGATACTACATAATGGATAAAAGAGTGCCATCATTTCAAAGGACGGATGAGCAGAAAGAAATCCTCTTTCTGGATGAATCTGTGGAGCTGGAGATGGAAAGGGAGGCTCATAGCAGAAGAACGACCAAGGCCCTTTCTGTAGTGCCAGAAGAGGCCAGTACGCCACAGGACCAGATCCAGGGGGCAGATACTGAAAGCCTCACAGATTCGCTGTCCAAATTCCAGCGCACGATGTTCGCGCTCGACGACAGCTGGGCGCGCAAGATGCAGGAGTCCATGGACCGCATTAAAATAATAGATATGTTAACCAAAATAAAGTAAAACAGTTCCTTAATATAAAAGCCCAGTCAAAGCCCTCAAAGCGTCATGACCGGCCATGACAGGTAGGGGCACAACATGCAGGAGTCCACGTACTGCATTTAAGCGATATAAAAGACTCGTTTTGACTGCCAGGGGCACAAGGTGTAGGAATCCATGGACCACAAATAGTTGAGTTAAAAAAATGCTGCTCACACATTATTAAGTAATATATATACAATCATAACATCGGAAGTGGCTCTGTGCTCTTTGGAATACTTGCCAGTTACCAATACGACAGCACCTTATCAAACCGTCTTCTGATCACCAACAGCCCCAGACTGCGCCTTAGATTGGGGCACATGTGCTGACCCTCTTGCCGAACTTTACAGGACTGTGATGCCCTGCCCTCCAATGTACATTTTCATGACCCTATCTCCTTTTCGAGTTTCTCAGTGTTATGAACGTTTGTTTAAATACCTTAAATAAACTGAGAATATCTCACCACTATAAAAAAAACAACCACTGATGTTACTGCAAAGGAGTAAGAACGAGAATGTTACTAAGACGGAAACAATGAAATCTAATGTGTGTGTTTCAGCCATCTGAAAGGGGCTTTCTGAAATATAGTAGTTTGTAGTACAGCATTAGAGAAAAAAAATCTATTTGGACTCCAATCTGTTGTAAAATGGCAATGGGAATCAATTTATCTCCAAGCAGTGGCCTTCCCCATAGAGGTAAGAAGTATGACCAGGGTGCCAAAAAAGCGGCCAAATAGCCTGAGGTGGTCTATTTGGGCCCCATGTGACATTTTTCAGACCCCAAACTTTAAATCTCATAGCTCCATCTATTTCTGTCTAGGAGAACTGTTTTTGAAAACTAGAGCATAATAATACAAACGATTTTTTATTGTTCGTATAATTACATGTAACTATAACAATACATTACTAATATAATGACAATGTTATACTTTAACTATATAGCATGGTAGTCGTTTAAAAAATCATTTTTAAAAATCTAGAGCAGATATCTACTGGACATTCCATTAGTCTGCATAGATGAATGATGGCTTGTTCAACACATCAGAGGCCGTAGAATTGCGAGGCCATTCCTGACATCATTCATCGATTACACAGGATGGTGCAAGAGAAAGCAGTGACACGTCAAACTTAGTAGCCAAATTGTGTCAGAGTTGAATCTTCGGTACGGTTTTTATCAAATTCTGCAGGTTTTCTGCTGCTGCTTTACACAGTTTTGATCGGACATTGGTGATATTAGCTTTAAATTACAGATATTTGTCAGACAAAGTTTTAGTTTATGTACGTGGCGTCGGAATTGTATTTTATTCAGGTAGATTTTATTTATTTGTGCTTTTAGTCGATATTTTGCACATTATGACAACATGCAATATGTATGAATTAGTACGTATAATTTAGTGGGTTCATCATAAAGGGCAGTGGACAGCCTCCGGCCTTTCCCTCGCCACTGTGTCTGTCTTGCGAAGCGGCTCTCTAGATCAGCTCAATCATAGAACAAATTAATGTAATGAACCCCCAGTGGTGTCGAAGTGGTGAGGCTCTCATGGCTTGCTCATGGACTCTATTGCAACTTTGTGCCATCAGTTGAGCTTGATATATGCTGGGTTGCTGTCACTCCTGCCATAAACCTGGCAATCGTCAAGTATGGGGAAAAGAAAATGTTCTCTCACCAAGTGTGTTCCAGAAGTTGAACACGGTCACAGCACGTCGTCGTCTCCTTGAAGGTGAGGGGCAGGTAGGCACTGGAAGACATTTACATTACATTTACATTTACAGCATTAATCAGACACCCTTATCCAGAGTGACTTATAATCAGTAGTTACAAGGACATGTCCCCCCTGGAGCAACTCAGGGTTAAGTGTCTTGCTCAGGGACACAATGGTAGTAAGTGGGATTTGAACCTGGGTCTTCTGGTTCATAGGCGAGTGTGTTACCACTAGGCTACTACCACCATTTGATCCCCCCAAAAATACTTTCAAAGCAGTTTGTATTGGTTGGTCTTTATCACAACTGCACAGGCCAGAGAATTTATCTTTCTGTGACAAATCGAACTTTACAATGAAACCAACTGATCACTGGGACCTAAAAAATGAAACAGAAAAAAGACCTTTTGTCCTTGAATACATTTACTTTTACAGCATTTGAAGATCCTTAATGAGTCAGCTGTTGGAACATCTAGTGGAAGTCTAGTGGAAGAGACTAGATCAGAGGTGGAACGTAACGAATTACATTTACTCACATTAAAAAACTACTAAATTACACTGTAATTTAGTAGTTTTTATGATTAATTTGTCATTTTTAAAGTTGTTTTTTTTTACCCAAGTATTTTACTGCGGCCAAGGTGCCACTGAGGTGCCACTGAGCAAAGCACCGTCCCCACACACTGCTCCCCGGGCGCCCGTCATGGCTGCCCACTGCTCACTCAGGGTGATGGTTAAAAGCAGAGGACACATTTCGTTGTGTCACCGTGTACTGTGCTGCAGTGTATCACAATGACAATGACAATGACAATCACTTCACTTTCACTTTACTTTGCTACTTTGGAACCCCCGCTCGCATTACTGAGAAAGAAAAAAATGCACCAGAACTGAAAGGAAATTACGCAGGTTCGCAGACAGCAGCGCCCCACCATGAAGGCGCACTATGAGAGTAGAAGAGCCTATACAGTGCATCTTGAAAGTGCATCAGTTTTTCCACATTTTCTTGTGTTACAGCCTGAAAGTGAAATGATTGTCACTTGGCTCGTTGGTCTAGGGGTATGATTCTCGCTTTGGGTGCGAGAGGTCCCGGGTTCAAATCCTGGATGAGCTCATTTAAAAGTTCTGGGGCAGTGGTGGCCTAGTGGTTAAGGAAGCGGCCCCGTAATCAGAAGGTTGCTGGTTCGAATCCCGATCCTGCTCCCCGGGTGCCTGTCATGGCTGCCCACTGCTCACTCAGGATGATGAGGACAAATTTCACTGTGTGCTGTGCTGCTGTGTATCACGTGACAATCACTTCACTTCACTTGTGTTACACAGCAGCACGGCACACTGTGCACACAGTGAAATTTGTCCTCTGTATTTAACCATCACCCTGAGTGAGCGGTGGGCACCATGACAGGCGCCTGGGGAGCAGTGTGTGGGGACGATGCTTTGCTCAGTGGCACCTCAGTGGCACCTTGGCAGATCGGGATTTGAACCGGCAACCTTCTGATTACGGGGCCGCTTCCTATTTCCTCAAAATTCTACACACAACACTCCATAATGATAATGTGAAAAATGTGTTGGCCAGTTTGTTAAAAAAAAAAAAAAAACTCAAGTATTCACAGCCTTTGCTCAATACTTTTTGAATATGATGCCACAAGCTTGGTTCAACTATCCTTGGGCAGTTTGGCCCATTCCTCTTCGCGGTACCTCTCAAGAGTTGGTGTACAGCCGTTTAAGATCTCTCCAGCCACCCAAGGACATTCACAGAGTCGTCCGGAAGCCACTTCTTTGATATCTTGGCTGTGTGCTTAGGGTCGTTGTCCTGCTGAAAGAGTTTGAGAGTGCCAAGACCAGAGAATTTGGTTTCTCAGTTCCTTCAGGTGCCTTTTGGCAAACTCCAGGCAGGCTTCCAGTGCCTCTTATTAAAGGTTCCCTATTATGTGAGATTATTTAACATTATTACGAGTTCCCCTAGCCTGTCTACGGTCCTGCAGTGGCTAGAAACGGTGATAGGAGCAAAGAGAGCTTTGGCCATTCTGCTTCGCCGACCGTCATGGCTTCCAAACGTGCAAGGCATTCCAATTGCTCGATGATTGAATGTGAAAATTAGCACATATGTTCAATCATGCAAGAAACTGAAGAACCACTGGGCTGATTACATTTTTTTTTACTGGAAAAAATGCCACCATTACATCCTGGTTGCTCCAAAGAGGAAGTGTTGATGTCATTTCTGTGAATGCTCGCGCAATACGATTGGCCGCTCTCGTCCTCATCCCGCCTCTCTCCTCCGAAATGGAGCATCCTGTGAAAACTGATTGTGGGAATGGCTGAATGTGGCTGTAACTCTGCACCATGGCTGTATTTCGGAAAGAGACTCCAGATACACACAGCAAAATTGCCTGTGTTAATTTAACACTGCACAGAGAGTATATATGAGCCCATTCCCTATCAGAGTTAAATTGAACACTTTCAGTGTAAAGTCTGCAAAACTGACACGAATTAGTGTTAAATGACTCCGCCCCTTCCCAGGTAACACGCCCATATGGGTGGTACACAGGTACCAGACAGGCGGTCCATTTCAGCCTCATAGAACCCAAATAAGGAGCAAGAATTGCCCCTGACATACCCAGCGTCATGAAAAAAGACTCGGACCAACATGGTCCTCACTGGCTTTTCATTTTTAATATTAAGTGAAGTGATGGTCATTGTGAAACACTGCAGCATCGCACATGGTGACACAACTAATTGTGTCCTCTGCTTTTAACCATCACCCTTGGTGAGCAGTGGGCCGCCATGACAGGCGCCCGGGGAGCAGTGTGTGGGGACGGTGCCTTGCTCGGTGTCAACTTTAGGGTCAATAAGAATCAAAGGTGGAACGACCGTTCTAAATGAAGTCTTTTTAAAGCACTGAAAAGGTGGAGATCTTGTATTTTGCAATGTATTGCTGGAACAACAACCTTCATTTGATACATTCATGTCCCAACTTACATTACAAATTCACCTAAAACTAGGAAAAGTCACTTTAACTAATTAAGGATAATTAGGTAATATTACCAGTTCAATATTACCAGGCCAAAGGATTAAACCAAAAAACAATCTTGACCACTTAAAATGGAAAAGCCAGTGAGGTCCATGTTGGTCCGAGTCTTTTACATGACGGTGGGTAAATCACAGTAAATCCTGCTCCTCATAAGGGTTCAAATTAAGGTGGGACTGAAAAGGACCACCCATATGTTACCTGAGGAGGTGCGGTGTCAAAACCTAATTAGAGTCAGTATTAAAAATATAATTCTGATACAGATACCTATAAACTCTCAAAAGCATTAAAGCACCCTGGTGGTTTTACCGTGGAAGTGCAACAAGAAATTAAATAATTAAAGAGGAGTTATTTCACTTCTTACAGGAACATGTTCCTTAAATTCTATACGCAGATCAACTGACACACAACTTCAATATAAAGAGGGAAAAGCTAGTGAGGTCCATGTTGGTCCAAGTGTTTTTCATGAAGGTGGATTAATCAGCAGCCTTTGCTCCCCATCTGGGCTTGCCTACATGGGGCCACCACGGAACCCCTGGACAAAATTAACAGGGACGCTGTTGGGCAAACCACACCAGCCCATATACAACCCATTTTGGCCCCACATAAATGTGTTGGCTGGGGACACTTGCTCCCCAGCTAAGTTCTTGGGTTCATATTAAGATGGGGTTGGTATGGACCACCTGTCTCGTACCTGTGTACCACCCATTTGGGTGTGTTACCTGGGAACGGGCAGATTCACTGTCATTTAACACTAATTAGTGTGTTTTACAGGCTTCCTGTAAAGTGTCTCTGTGCAGTGTTAAATTAACACAGGCAATTTTGCTGTGCAGTATTATGGGACCTTTAATACAATATAAAAACACACACACACACACACACACATATATATATATATATATATATGTGTGTGTGTGTGTGTGTGTGTGTGTGTAGGGGACCTTTAAGGATTGGTTTCCATCTGGCCACTCTACCATGGAGGCCACTGTGCTCATTGAGACCTTCAGGAGTTTATTTTCTGTAACCTTCCCCAGATTTGGGCCTCAAGACCAATCAGTTTGGGTCTACAAACAATTCCTTGGATTTCGTGCTTGGTTTGTGCTCTGACATGAACTGTCAACTGTGGGATCTTATGTAGACACACGTGGACTTCAATTAAGCAGCTCAAGGAGGATCAGGGGAAACAGGAGGCACCAGAGCTCAATTTCGAGTTTCGTGGCGAAGGCTTTTGCATACTTGTGTACATGTACATAAGGTGCAGATCGAGGTGCAGCGAGGGAGTGAAGAGAGGTCTGAGGTAGGAGGGCGCCGACCCTTCCTCGGCTGTGCAGGCATGCATCAATTTTCAGATTTAACGTGGGAATCGTGCATTGTGCAGCAGGAAGAAAGGTGTGGACATCATCTCTACCTGTTCGCGGACCGGTTCCTCCTGCAGTGTTGGACTCGAACACCAGGCCGGCGTCATAGAAGACCCCCATGCTGTCCTTGCCACTGCCGGCCGTGCAGCCAGGGTCGAGATTCTCGATCACGTCCCAGATCTGTCACAGGCAGACAATGATGACACGTTCTGGATGGGTCTGAAAATGAAACGAGGCGTGTTGTACCTTCGGCTGGGTGAGTCGGTGCTTTTTGTTCAGGACGTAAACTCCTTTGTCCACAGCAACGAGTCCCACTGTTGCACCAGGGTCTCCCTTTATGGACATAGTGAACTGCATTCTGGGTTCATAAGCAGGCCAGGGTTTTCGAAGCGCCAGCTCTAACTGGAGACAAGACAGGGGAAACGGTCTTGTGTGCATGAAGGGACGATTGCTGCAGAACAATAACTTAACATTTACCGTTCCCAAACAAGTGTCCTTCACATCGACCCAGACCGCGTCAGACACCACTTCAGAGGACCCCACGTGGTAATAGGCTACGATGCGGAAGGAGGGGACCATGTCTTTGGTCACGGGCAAAGACAGTGTCACCAGAGGCTGGCCCTGCCTCTTGAACCTCTCTGCACGAACGATCTGGCCTTTGTTCAGGATCTGGGCCAAACAGACAAGTACAATTGACCTCCACAAGCGGAGAAGATCGAATGGCTTTCAACACAAACCTGACATTTTGCCTCAGATTGAAATGTGGCACTCGGGAACGCACCAGGTAGGTGAAGTCGTGGTTCTGACCAGCGTGGCTTTTCCCCAGGTTCAAGCTGATCTTCATCTGATCACGGATGGCCAGCTCTGCTGAGTCTACACTGATGTGGAGGAAATTTTTGGAGGCGGTGTGGTACGCCTGGGCCGTCATCTTTTTCTCAGCCTGCCTGCTGTTGGAAAGTCCAGGAGCTTTGGTCCTTACCTATGATCAAGCAGAAACCTTAACCAGCAGGGACCAACCATGAGCATAACCGCAATTAGCAGGGCCCAAGCACCAAGGCCTGGATAGGCGCGTTGGCCAAAAAGATGATTGAGGGTTGTGTTATGTTCGAATCCATTTTATTTGAATTTAACCCTCCATAAACCAACTTTTGTGTAAATATCATTAGATTCTGATGGACCTGTTAAGGGTTCTTCAAGCAATTTGAACGGCAAAATTATGGAACATGTGTGCCTTTTAAGAACAGTTCAGCATCATTAATCCAGACATAAAGCACAACTTTATTTTGTAAATTGCATATACAGTTGAATTGCATTTAACTGTATATGAGCAATTCTTGTATTTTGTAATTGAATATTGTATTTTTGTATATTTACATTTACGCCCTTATACAGAGCGACTTACAATCAGTAGTTACAGGGACAGTCCCCCCCTGGAGACACTCAGGGTTAAGTGTCTTGCTCAGGGAAACAATGGTAGTAAGTGGGGATTGAACCTGGGTCTTCTGGTTCATAGGCGAGTGTGTTACCCACCAGAATACTACCACCCTGTTGTTAATATATGCATACTGTACATCACATTGCTATGATGCTCCATTGTCTTCTAATTGTGCTTCGTAAATAATTTGATTCGATTAATTAGATCAACAGATCTAGGGCTACATTGAATAGCTAAGTATCGAAGTATGAAGCGATTTATTGCGCATTATGTGGAATAACTGCATAAAATAGTAAGTCAATCAACTGTCCAAGTGGGTAAAAAGAAGAGTCTTACTGTGACTGAAAGAACAGAGTTTGCTGCGTTTGTGTTGACGGTGACCTTGGCCAAGCCGTTTTCTTTGGTCCTGCCGACTACCTCTCCTGGGCTAACAACAACTGGAATGTCCTCTGCTGGGGTGTTGTCCGGGTTTGTCACTAAGACCTGCCACAGAAAACGGGTAGACCACCGAACGCATTGCAATACTGAATTTCGATGGTCTGTTGTAAGCGTATTGGTGTTTTTGGAATTTATTGGGTTGACTGACATATCAACAGACTGTTTCTTCACTGTTACTGCCTGGAGCAGATGTCAGGGTTACAAAAAAAGAGAGAGAAACCCGTCAGAAATTTTGTACCGAGACGTCAAAGGGCATCCCAGGCTTGAAGAACTTGGGCGTCCTCGTAAAGAGAACGGCGTACGGCGAGCTGACGATCTGTATGCCTCGCCTCTGGGCCTCCACCATCTCGCTGCCTGCAAGCATCGAACAGTCGTTGCACAACGACGGACCCGCGGGCCACTGGAGCTCCCGCGCACCACAGCGGCGGATCACCTGTTTCCGTGGAGACGGTGACGGACACGTATATGGAAGAGTGGATCAGCTCCTCGATGTTCGGGAACAGCTGCTGGATGTGCGCTCTCTTCAGGGCTGCCTGGCCCTGGCCATCCTGGATCTTTAAGCAAAAGAATTTCTGTAAATACTCTGCACGCTGATGTAAGTGAGACTTTCTAATTAAAATAAAATTGATAAGAGCATTGTTTTAAATGATTTTTACTTTTTAATCATTACAATCATTATTCCTCAACTATTAAAAAACAGAATTACTAGGTGGTAGTAGCCTAGTTGCTAACACACTTGCCAGGGTTCAAATCCCACTTACTACCATTGTGTCCCTGAGCAAGACACTTAACCCTAAGTTACTTAAGACACTTAAGACACTTAACCCTAGGGCGTCTGGTAAATGCTGTAAATGTAATTGTAAATGTAAATGTACTAAAGTTAAGTGTAAGTGAAGTGATTGTCACTTGTGATACACAGCAGCATAGCGCATGGTGCACACAGTGAAATGTGTCCTCTGCATTGAACCCGTCACCCTTGGTGAGCAGTGGGCAGCCATGACGGGCGCCCGGGGAGCAGCGTGTGGGGACGGCGCTTTGCTCAGTGGCACCTCGGCGGATCGGGATTCGAACCGGCAACCTTCTCATTCCTTAACTGCTAGGCCACCACTGCCCCAGTTAAAGATACGTTGCTCCAGGTGAGGCTCAAACTCACAACTACTACTGTGCGCTAAGCGGAGCTGAACAGTAGTAGTGAGTAGTGAGTTGTGTAAGTAGATGTGAGCAGTGAGGTGAGTTTTCACCTCGACTCTCTGTAATGATCCTGGTAAACTTCTCTTTTCATTGCCATTGGTCATCACACCGAAGACCACAAATGCAACTCCTGTCACCTCCTTCCCGAACAAATACCTTAGGTAGCAAAAAAAAAACAACAAAAAAAAAACACACAAAGCCATCACAAAATATACAAAGTGCTGCGTTAAGCTCTTGAAAACAGGGCCCATACAGAGTCTGTGATTTTTAATGATTTTTATTGAATTTTATGAAGCCCAGTGGCTTGCCAACATTTTCTACAGGCACTATCACCTTCTTTTTTCTCCAGTTCCATTCGTTCTAAATGTTCATGGTGCCGTGATGTGAACCCACTCGTACCTGGCTGCAATATCAACGGTCAGCTGATCATCGTCGATGTAGAAGAAGGCCTGTCTGGGAGTCAAAGTGATCTCAAAGCTGGGCAGAACTGGGAGAGAAGAGCAGACTTTACACAACGGCTAGCGGCCAAAAGGCTCCGAGCAGCTCCGACCTCTCCTCACCGTACTCCTTGACCTCAAACTCAGTCGTGAAGTTGACGTGCGGCATGCTGCTGAGCTTCGTCAGGACTCTCCATATCCCGAAGCTTTACACAAGAAAAGGTTCAAGGTCAAAGGACGAGCGAAACAGACTCTGAATATTGTACACGGCCACCGAAAAAGACACGGGCACGTAACACAAAATGATCATCATAAAAAACACAGAACCTGAGACTATGTAAAGAGGCGGAGCAAACAATTGCACAACAAATCACAAAGAGCAACGTATCCATAGAAAAAGTACCTGACAATTGCAGGCAGCTTGAACGATCCTGATTTCATCCCTTTGTTGATGAAGAACGTGTCCATCTGAATTGTGATGTCATCGGGCGTCTGGGCATTTAAATAAACATTTACACGTCATCATATAATATTATTTTATATTATATTATATTACAAGTGGCTCTAACAGGAGTGACTGGGTCCTACCATGATCTCCACAGAGATGGGGCTGTGCACAGGCTGCATGTCAGGACTCAGGGCAAAAATCCGGTAGAGCACTAGGAGCACAGAGATGGACACCAGGTTACTGAATGTGTCCTCCTCGTCCACCCTGTGCCGTCTCGTGTATGTCCCGGACGTACCTGTGGTGGCAGGGGTGTAGATCGGTTTGTCCGTCTGGACGAAAATGTACCCGGACTGGAAGGAGACCAGGATGAGTTTTTCCAGAAGACGCCCGGGGAACTGGGCTTGCAGGTAAACGTATTCATTCTTCCTGCGTTGCTCGTTGAACGTATTTTCTGGGATCTTTGAGAGGACGTGAAAAGACGTTTGGAGGTTGCCAGGTTTAAAAAAAAAAAAAAATCTAAACTTTTCCCACTTATGACCGGTACAATTATGAAAATTAAAAAAAAATGACAAATTTCAAAAAATACAATAAGTTTCAAGACTCAAGAGATGTTTAATGTCAGATCAACAGTAATTCACAGTATACCGTGTACTGAAATATTGTTTCACACAAACCCCCCATAGTGCAATTGTAAAAGAAAGAAAAAAGTTTATACTTTTTTTATTAACTAAAACTTAAATACTGTATAGACTATAAAAAGCAAACTGTAATGGTTTTTGTGACTGAATGGCGCCCGATAGAAGGTACAAAATGAACGAACGCTACCTTCATCTCTGTCAGGACCTGGAAGTGGTTCTTTGGACCCAGCTTGACCATTTGGGACAGCAGCTCCCGGTCTTTCCCCGGATAGCTCTTCACCGCGATCCGGACATCAAACGCCGCTCCTGTGTGATCCTGGGCCTCCACGAACACTCGCTCCCGCGTGCCCACCCTCAGAAGGCTCGGGGCAGACATGACGTAGCTGCGGCGAAGACGAAGTTGTGAGGCCCAGCTATGGACACATTTCACACCGGCAAGTGTGTGCCGTATACTCACAGAGGCTGGCATAGAGACGGAGTGGGGAGGAGAGCCACCAGCAGGACGTTCAGCCACGCCAGGTCCACGCGCATCCTGCCCTCCAGACTGGGTCCGTCCGCCAGAGTGCCCGTCAAAGCCACCGGGTCAAGGCTTTTATTGTAACACTCCCATCATGGCTGAACTTCCTCATCAGGGGGTTGTTCAGCAGCTGCTCCTTTTCTAAATGTCAACTCGATAATATGAAAACATCACAAATAAATCTGTGCGCTGCACGAAAATGCAAAAAAAAATTGCTTTTTGTATCAAACCGTCATTTTCAGACTCCGCTTCTGTTTATTACATTCAAAAACCACAAATTCATCTGTTGTTCAAACCTCAGTGGACTAGTCAATACTACCCCATTGGTGATGGATGTAATGTGTAGGATATACCTAATGTGATCGCTGGTAGTAGCCTGGTGGGTTCAAACCCCACTTACTACTGTTCTGTCCCTGAGCAGGACGCTTAACCCTGAGTGACTCCGGGGGGGGGGGACTGTCCCCGTAACCACTGACTGGATAAGGCCGTCTGGTAAATGGCACAATGTGATATGGGGTGGGTTGGTTTTGTCTTTTTTGTTTCTTAAAACCTTCATGCCTCTCCTTCGCCTCGCTGTGGCAATACATCAGTGCATGCGAGGAGAAGGAGGAAGTGGAATGAGACGGAGCTCTCACCGTTGCTCAACATGCGGAACGCGCTGGTGCACAGCGATAAGCCCTCTGACCGAAGGTGTCAATGAATCAGCAGCTCCCTACACACCTCTTCTCACAACAATAGATGACAGTTTAAAAAAAAAAGCACCATAAACAGTCAGTATTTTCACGCTCGCAGAGTCATGTCCCATGTTTCCTCAGCATCATGCAATACAAAGCACAGTGGCTGTGAGAGTTCATGGTTACCAAGCTTACCGATAACCCCGGCACTCCACAGTTCTCCCACACCGCCCCTCTGCTACGCTCCCTCCACCGGCCCCCAGTAGCTGCACGCATCAGGTTCAAAATACTGATGCTGGCCTACAAAGCCAAACATGGAGTAGCACCATCCTACCTCACAGCCCTTATTACACCTCGCACTGCACCTCGTATACTCCGAGCCTCCAGTACTGCTCGCCTGGTCCCCCCATCTCTGAAGGTACGAAGAAGACGTTCATCTAGACTCTTCTCTGAGAAGGTGACCTCGAGGTCAGGAAAGCACAGTTGCTGAATATTTTCAAGCTGCAGCTTAAGACCTTCCTCTTTAGAGAATACTTAGACTACTTTCTTCTAGAAAAACTATAACAGAGGGAATAAAACGATTGTATTCATGTTTTGAGTCCTGTTGAACCAGAACTGATTACTTCATTGATAAGGATAAGGGTATCAGATCAGGTCTTACAAAGTCACATTTCTTTACTTGACAAACAGCAAAGAGCTTTTATGTCGAGGATGCAGTAGATTTATTCAACAGAAATGCTGTGTGTGAAAAATCGGATTTATTGTGAAAAACTTGCTAGCATCAACTCCACAAGCATCTCGGCTTGTGTTCGCTGAACCTTTAACGCTAGAATTTTTTTTTTCTTAACAGACGCGAGCTGTTTCAGACGCACATGCTGGACATTTAAATGTGTTTAGGTTTATTTAGGTTTAGGTAAGATCAAGTTTGTACTGGCAAGTGGGGCTCTGGTATAATTCATCATAGAAATATGTCGAAAACATATTGTTGTATTGTATCTGGAATTATGGCCTGGTTAGCTTTATATTTGAAGAAAAGTCATAAACATGGTGGAAAACTATCTAGCGCTGTCATAAAGACGCTTTATACGCCAAACCGCCACCTTGTAAAACCATCATCGCCGTGATTGTAGGGCGCATTTGCAGCTGGCTACACTCGTGGTCTTGTGGTTTGGGTCGTTTCGGGGTCAGAACACAAGTTGTGACGTAAATTTAAGAATATTTTGTCAACAGTGTACTGCACCATTTTTTATAACTGTTACGTCCTTCTGGCCGTAGAATGGTTTGGGGTGCTCTGTGCTTGTGCGTCTTTTCCTTTTAGGCTGTCAGCTGGGCGGAGACTTGGATTATGGTTCCGCCCACCAATTCCCTCGTCAACTGGCAGCCAATCAACGCACAAGACAGGAGTACTTAAGGACCATTCCAACCACCAGTCGAGGCTCATTGTTGTGGAGCAGGAGGAGTTTTGGATTGTTGTAAAGTTGCAGATAAGCCTTTGTTGTGTGTTAGGTGTGGTGATCGGTGTGGTTAGTTGTGGCCTTGTTGTGTATTTGTAGAGTCTCTCCTTTCACGGCGTGTTGTCCTCCTGTGGATTGTTGTGTAGTTGTTGTGTATGGCACGTTAGGTTTGGTTGGTTGTTCACCACTGTATTCCCACCGCACACATTCCCCTCGTTTGTTGTCATGTTTTCCCGACCCCTAGACGGGGACGTGACTATAATAGAGTTTTAATTTCAGGTGGTGCCTTGGGAAACTATGTATATTGCGATTTCTAGTATTTTACAGGCATTTACTGCCCTGATATCTGATGGGGAAAAAAAAATTTTTGTAGGATCTTTAAATTTGTGGCTCCATGTCTTCCACTTTGTGGGAAAACAACTGTTGGACGATGTGCAAAAAGACACATCTTACTGTTAAAGCGCTGAGAAGCTGCGAACGGAGGTGTGCTGCAAAAGTATTCCGGTCACGAATGATCAATTATGTGTAGATGCATTACTACTGTGTTATAGTGTAAATTCATGTGGAGAAAAGATCAGCAATTTGCATTTTTTTTATTTTAAATGCTGTCCGCGGCACATTTGGCACAGGTATGCAGACAGTCATCAATATCTAATGACAGTAGATAGCTCCTAATATCCCACGAGCAACACGTATTACACTTGCTGCATTCATTTATTTGTTAAAACTCAGAAAAAAACGGATTTAAAGACAGGAACGTTTAGCAGCCGTAAGCCAGCTCTTGCTCCAGGTAGGCGATGCCTTTATACCGGACCCTGAAGGCATCTGTGCGGCCCTCCTCTTCAGTGGGCCAGTACTCGATCCAGGTGTCGAAGCCCACCAAGTACTCGTACCTGCAGAAGGCGAGAGGAGAGCGTTTCCGTTAGAAACGGCCAGCTCTCGGATCGCATCGCGTTGGGGCGCGTGAACCCCACCTTCCTGCGACCCGGCTGATGTCGGCTGACTGGCCCATCACCAGGTACGACTTTCCTTGCTTCAACTCCAGCGCGTCCCGGCACTGCGGGTAGGATATGAAGGCGCGCAGCTGGTCCACAACATCTTCATCGGCGTCTGAAACCACCAAAAAGTTGAATGCTTTTCACCGTAATGCGAACGGGACTTCTCGGGAGACACTCACCCCATCTCAGACTACTGTTAATCCTCATGTAGTATACGTCCCTCACAGCGTTTAGATGAATTCTCTCCACTGTAGCTTTGTAAACTGCGGACAAACGCAGGGGGTCATGCATCCAAAGACCCGGGGAAGTAAAGAAAGAGATTTTTACCGTAATCCCGGCCTCGCTCGCAGGCTATCCGCACGCGCTGACTGTCCCCGATCTTCTCCTTCTTCTGCAAACTGCAGTTTTCTGGTGGAGGGACGAGAGCACGGGAACATTCTCTTGAGGGATATGAGGGTGGTAGTAGCCTAGCGGGTAACACACTCGCCTATGAACCAGAAGACCCGGGTTCAAACCCCACTTACTACCACTGTGTCCCTGAGCAAGACACTTAACCCTGAGTGTCTCCAGGGGGGACTGTCCCTGTAACTACTGATTATAAGTCACTCCGGATAAGGGCGTATGGTAAATGCTGTAAAATGTAAATGTTCTCTTTCTTTGGCATGAAATAAAGTACCATTCTGCCCCGAAATTAGGGATATTTCTATGAAGGCTCCACCTAGTGTTACATCCTGGTATGACAGTGAAGATCAAGAACGCTTCAGCAGTTCTGGAAGAGCGTTCACCTTCAGCACATTCACAAACGCCTCCGTCACAGATCTTTCTCAGGGCGCCATCCATCTTGTGTGGGTGGTAGAACTTCACACAACGTTTCTCTGGAAAGAGAGGGAACAGTGACCTGTGAGGGACTGCACTGCGCCCGCCTCCGCCGGGTACGGCGCGCGAATCAGCACGCCCACCTGAATAATATTCGTAAATGGTGACACCAACAGGCTGAAGCACGCCGACCAACAGAATCTTATGCATCCTGAAGACTAATCGGTCTGGCCTCTGGTGGGACACCTGAGATAAAAGTGCAGAGCAGATAAACGCTGAGAGACAGAAAACGTGGCGTCCATTTGAGTTCCTTAGGAATGTTCGGGTCTTTGGACCAATAACAGGAAGTTGAGAAGAAGAAACCGAGAAGAAGGCAGACGGGACCCTCTCACCCACCCACTTGGTCCAGTGGAACTATTCAGATACCTTGTTCAGGTAGATGATGAGGGAGCCTCTGTCCGACAGCTGCTTGTCCATCTCAAACTTCTGGATGTATCTGTCCTTTCCGGTGGTCAGCTGTGGAAAGGAAGGCAGGTGGCTTGGACGGTTTCATTTTTTAGGGAGGATTCAGGAGATGAATCTGGCCTTTCTCACAGCCGCAAGGTCGGTCTCATCCACAACAAATCCCGTCAGCAGGCTGATGTCCAGGATTGACATGGTGGCATCTCGACTCTTGGACAGGTACCTGCAGGAGTTCATGGCGGTATTCACCTTCAGAACCTTCATATTTTAACACACACAGGCCAGAATCACATTCTTCTTCACTGGTGCGAAGCTACATTACTGCTAATTTTCCCATGCTTCCATTTCCATCTACTTACATGACGTCTATGATGAGTCTGTATGTTTCCAAGGCTGATCCGTACGAAACTTGAAGAAACCAAAAAAAAAAAAACAATTCACAAAGCTGTGGAACAAACTAATGTAGAAAAGTCACTTTCATCATCCTGGCGTCAAACCTCTGTGGTCCTTCTCCACGGACACTTCAAGGGCAAAGTCTGAGCAGTCTGAGTCTTTCTCCTTGGGCATTGCATAGTACATGGTGAGCACCTAAGTGTTCCAGAGAAAAGTATTCGCTCTCTGCAGGTGTGTAGAAGGATTTGGGTGAAGGATCCATGGAACTTACTGGAACTTACCGACAGTGACCCCTGACCTCTTCCTTTAGCAGTCACAACAATGCGATCATTAGCATGACGCATCTGTGCACGAAGAAAAAACACGGAATCTGTAGGTTACGGTTCCCCAGATTCTTTGATATGGCGTATCGTCTGAAAACGTTTCCATGTTTCTCACCCTCTCTGACTTAGGCACCAGCTGGTTGTCCTTGTTGAAGAGCCACTTGATGTCCCGGCCCGGTTCACTGACGGTCACCTCCATGTTCAGATCCTGCAGCCCCGTCGCATGCATCTGATACTCGGCCAACGCCTGGAACACTATTAGGGTGCTCTGTAGGGGGAAAGGGGGCACCAAGGACGCTTCCTCACTTTCACGCCATTCGTCCAAACCGTCGCTCATATTCGGAGGCTGCTCACCTCACTCGACCCGAAGGCTCCGCTGGACGACCGCTGAGCGTTTAGCCAGCTGACCAGAGGTCCAGCCGCCTCAAAGTCCTTCACCTTCACTAGTGCAAGCAGAGCATAGGCAGTGGCCTCCAGAGTGAAGTAGGGGTTGGTTTTCACAGGCCAGTGGCTGTGATCTGTATTTGAAGGCACAATGTCAGACCAACATTATTCTCACTTATTCATTTGTGCACTTTTCAACTCTTATTTCAGCTAGTTTTGCACACCCCTGTACAGATTTGGATTTATTCCGTATTTATTTTGCTTACCACTACCTTGATTGTGGCATTTTGCACTGAGGGGTTGCGGGCTGGACCACAATCTCCTTGAACTAATGTAACAAGCATGAATGTGCAATGACAATAAAGACTTTTGTTGCAGTATTGGTGCCGAACATTGGATTAAAGTCAGACAAGAGATTAAAAAAACATATAAATATTAAAAGTGACACACCTGCAGAAGCACATCTTAGAAGGACGTCCTTATTGAGCCTTCCAGCGTTGGCCAGGGCATAGGAGACCATGGAGATCTGATAGGGGTCTCTCATTGAGGACACTCTGCCCTCCAGATGCACGATGACTCTGCTGATGGTGTCGGCAAGTCCCTGAGGGTTAGATGGCGACAGCGGTTGGAGGTCACGCCCAGTGCCACTGCCAGGCGTCGCGAGGACGGCGTTGCACTCACGGCGACGTGGCGGCAGAGCCCGCTCCCCTCTTGCATGGCTATCAGGACGTACGCCGGAAGAGAGTGCTGCGGGAGACAACGGTTTGGGTCAAGGTTGGGGCCGCAGACGTGCGGATTCGGCGCGCGCCCACGCCACCTACCAGCATGTCCCCGTGGTACACAGGGGCTGCGTCTCGGAAGACGCCGTTGCGGACGAGCCAGGCTTGGGCGCTGCAGACCACGTTTGGGTCGATGTAGACGTAGTTGCTGGCAATGGCGAACACCTTGGCAGCTTTGGCAGTCAGCCTTCAGAAGAGGAAAGAAGCGGCTTTTATTTCTTCCACATTTATATTTTCTCTACGCTAGTCTTGTCACACACACGCTGCAAAAAAGTTGTAAAAAGTTGGTTTTCCCAACTTTATTCTTTTTTTTTTTAAGTACGCAAATTATTGTTTCATTATATGTTTCTTTGCATTTAAGGTAGAAAGAGGGAGCGAGACTGACCACGTGCCCCGCGTTGAACGTCCAAAAGACCCAAAGGAACCATCCGCTTTTCGAAAGGAAAGCTGCCGGTTGTAACCTGGAACCGTAACAGTTCGATAAAAATTTGGTGCGAACACACGTCCAGTCATTCGTCCGAACAGAGACACGACTACTGGTAATACGAGTGCGCGCATGTTCTATTCCTGCGACCCGTCGGTGTGATTTACATTTACATTCACAGCATTTATCAGACGGCCTTATCCAGAACGATTTACAATCACTTACAAACAGGGACATGTCCCCCCTGGAGCAACTTAGGGTTAAGTGTCTTGCTCAGGGACACAATGGTAGTAAGTGGGGCTTGAACCTGGGTCTTCTGGTTCATAGGCGAGTGTTTTACCCACAAGGCTACTACCACCCCTCTGATAGTGAAAACGTTTCACGCTCCAGAAAATTAAATATCATCGGATTGTGTGTGGAATTTCGGTACAGGTCCCTTTATCAGCCGATGTTCAGCTTTTGCGTCAACAAGGTCAGACATAAGACACTCAGTTGTCTTCTGATTGTTTCATGACCAAAGGTGGTGGTCAAATAGAAAATGAGAAGTTTAGGCCCATACATTTTCCCCTCCACACAGGCGTTAGATAAATAGTAACATCCATCCGAAAATCCCTAACCCCCTGAAGCAGAACACGGTTACAGTTTTTATAAGGGGCAGCGGTGGCCTAGCGGTTAAGGTGCCACTGAGGTGCCACCGAGCAAAGCACCGTCCCCACACACTGCTCCCCGGGCGCCTGTCACGGCCGCCCACTGCTCACTCAGGGTGATGGGTTAAATGCAGAGGACAAATTTCACTGTGTGCACCGTGTGCTGTGCTGCTGTGTATCACAAGTGACAATCACTTCACTTTCTTCTTGTTTAATACAAATGATTAAATTATGAACGAGCTGAACGGACAAAATAATTGAATCGTTGCCTTGATTTCGTGCATCTGCTACACCCACCCTTGATGACGTGGCCGAGGGCTCTGGCTCTTGCTTGTGACCCACCGACACTGTCCCACTGTCCAGTCCTGTCCAGGTAGTGAGTGGCGATGACCGGGAAGATCATGCTGTTCATGTTCTGCTCGGCGCAGCCGCCCGGCTCTACGATGAGGGAGGACAGCGTGTCCCCGCGGAGGGCTTTTTCCACGGTCAAGCTCATCTCGTTACCTCAGCGAGAAAAGTGGCGTGGGGACCAAAATGGGACCAAGAAACGAAGTTGCAGGTTTAAAAAAAAAAAAAAACCCTAGAACTTACCTAGAACTGTAACGTATGTGCTCATCGGCGTGTCCGGGGCACGATCTTCCAGCTCTACCCCCATGACCTCCTCCCTCTGAACTCCACCTGCTCAGGGGTTAAAGGTCACTGTCATCATGACACATTTAATCCGACCGAATCTCATCCGACGAGCAACTGGTGGCGCTGACCGTGCTTGGATGGGTCCAGCACCAGCTTCTTCACGTCCACCCTGGCAGGCACGCCCTCAGCCTTCATGCAGAGAGAGAGCGTGAGGCGCGTTGACCGCCGCAGGTACATTTCAGGTGACATCGTTTTGGCGGAACCGCAGACTTACGACCACGCGGAGTGTCTTCTTCACTCCGTCCGTCTGACTTGAGCGACGGACGGCAGCCTTGACCTCAACGGACAGCCTCCCCAGAGCCAGCGGCACGATGACGAAGGGCACTGCCCGCGACGACATGGCGTCCATGTCTACCGTGACGCGGTACCGGCCCCTCCTCGTGGCCAAGCTGCACACGTTGTCGCTCTCGGCCAGCTCCACGCCCACCTGGCGGGTGAGCATGCAGGGTCAATACGACGTGCGGAAGGTTCCGGAGCCACAAGCATCGTGCGTGGATCTCGTTGACCTTAATCGCAAAGTCGTTGTAGTTGTGGAGGAGGGCTTTAACTTCGATCTGCTCGTTTCGCACGGCAGAATAAGGTAACTTCAGGTCAACGAAGAAGTACTTCATGACAACAATGTCCAAGGGGTCGGCCACACAAATGCCTGAACGAAAGGAGAAAAGACACATAAAAGCATATTGCAATATCTCCTATATATTATTGTTATTATTATTCTTATTCTTATTCTTATTCTGAGGCTAATATGAGGTCGATTTTTACCGCTAGTTGTTGAGAGGCTGATGGCAGTTATTTTCCAGGTGGTGATGGAGTCTTGTAAGAAGCTTCTCTTGGTTATGGATGTTGTGTCGCTGAGTGTTGCACAGAGTAAAGAAAGACTGAAACGTGCGCTTGTTCCGTGGACATTTAGAACATTTATGGCATTTACCAGACGCCCTTATCCAGAGCGACTTACAATCAGTAGTTACAGGGACAGTCCCCCCCCTGGAGCAATTTAAGATTAAGTGTCTTGCTCAGGGACACAATGGTAGTAAGCGGGATTTGAACCCGGGTCTTCTGGTTCACAGGCGAGTGTGTTACCCACTAGGCCACTACCACCACACCCCATTTAGAAGGAACATTTTTAGACATTTTCGTTTTCTGTACGCAGATGAAAAGTGCCTCTTTAATTTTTTTTAGAGGAACATGCTGAGAAGGGATTTCAAGAACATTTAAATCAGATGTCAAGGCTCAAGTGAATGTATCTGAAATCCAACTTTGTCTACACACCAGTTTCTGTTGTGGGAAGGACATACAGGAAGAACCTCGTCCACCCACAGCCAGCTTTCTGGGAACTCTGTGCGTGACACAATGTCTTCAGAGCTCACGAAATCGTCGTCTTTTTCCTCGCCTGAACACATGAAAAAGACAAAAAGCAGCACTGCAAACCAGGACGCGTACCTTCCAGATCCAAACCAAAAAAAAAAGGGCGGGGCTCATTTACACACGGCAAGACAAAGAATGACGCAGCTAAGCAGCACTAACGTACAAATTGTCACTCCCATCTTGTAATCTCCTTAAACATAAGATGTTCTTACTGCGTGAATGGATGAGTTCCACCACCCTGGTCTCCTTCTTCTTGGCGGCCAGTTCTTTGCAGCAGTGCAGGAAGGCGCTGACGCAGTCTGGGCCGTCCACGATGTACTCCGCACGGCGGTCGCAGGTGTAGGCCTGAGGAACGTCCTTCATCCCATCCACGCAGCACTGCCTCAGGTCGTCTGCGAACCTGCTCGCTGTGGACAAGCAGAAGCATGCTGTCCACTGGGGTCTCGCTACGCTCACCAGGGGACAGTTTGGGGAGCATTTCTCGCTTACCAAGTGCTCTGTGGACCTCCTGAATTGTGATGTCGCGTTTACGCCGTTTTGTTGGAGATGGACAGGAATGAACTGAATGAATGAATATCGATCAGACTTGATTTGTGGGAAAATTAGACCAGAAACATTGATTTGAAAGATCTCGAGGAAGCGTTACCCCTCCTGGTATCAGTGCCTCCTGCAGTACTGGATGCAAACACCAGCCCGGCGTCGTAGAAAACGGCCATACTGTCCTTCCCGCTGCCCGCTGTACAGCCAGGGTCCAGGCTCTCCACCACGTCCCAGATCTGCAGGTGGAACACAAATGCGGGTGGAACTCCAGACCAGCATCGGCTAGGCGTCAGTGGAGACATTCGTCCACCTCGGGCATGGCTCTCACCTTGGTCTGTGTTAGTCTGTGCTTATTGTTCAGGACATACACTCCCTTGTCCACAGCAACCAGTCCCACTTTCGCCCCTGGCTCCCCAGTGATGGACATGGTGATGGGTGTCCCTGGATTGTACATAGGCCTCGGACTGTCAAGCGCTAACCTGAGCTAGGAGAGGACAGGAACATAAATCCAGATGACTAATGATGGAACAAAAAGGGCTTTTCTGTGAGAGTGAGCCTACCGTCCCCAAACAAGTGTCCTTCACATCAACCCAAACCGAGTCAGAAACCACCTCAGAGGAGCCCACATGGTAATAGGCTATAATTCGGAATGAGGGGACCATGTCCTTAGTCACGGGTAACGACAGTGTCACCAGGGACTGACCTTCTCTCTTGAACCTCTCAGCACGAACAATCAGACCTCTATTCATGACCTACAAGTTTGGCAAGAAAAATACTGTTATTCTTTTTTTATATTATTTTATATTATTTGTATATGGTGTTTTTAAGTATATGGTGTTTTTAAAAATTGTATATTGTGTTTTTTTTTTAATTGTATTTATACTCTGTATTCAATGTTACTGTTACTGTTTTTGTATTTAATGTTACTTGAATGGGTCAGAGAGTAACGTAATTTCAATTCTCTGCATGTCCTGTACATGTGGCAGAATTGACAATAAAGCTGACTTGACTTGACTTGACTAAGTGAAAATGAAGTGAAAGTGAATTGATTGTCATTGTGAGACACTGCAGCACAGCACATGGTGACACAACCAAAATGTCCTCTGCTTTTAACCAGCAGTGCAGTGGGCAGCCATAACCGGTGGGCCACCACTGCCTATTAGCATAGTTAGCGAATGGACCATAATTAGCATAAAAAGTACTACAATGATACAATAACAACGAACCAAATAAGTGAAATCTTGTCTGCGGACTCCTGGACTGTCGCCCAGGTTGAGGTTGACCTTCAAATGGTCACCAATGGTCAACTCCGCGGCATTCACACCAATGTGCAGATAGTTCCTGGAGCCTCTTGAAGGTCGGTAGGCATTCGCCGTCATTGTTTGTCGTCCTTGTCTGGCCTCAGACAGACGCGGGTCTCTAGTCATCACCTGTGATCAAACGCAAGTGAAAAACGTGACGCTGAACCCATCAACCAGAATCCATGGAGAAATTACATTTACGGCATTTATCAGACGCCCTTATCCAGAGCGACTTACAATCAGTTGTTTCAGGGGACAGTCTCCCTGGAGCAACTTAGGGTTAAGTGTCTTGCTCAGGGACACAATGGTAGTAAGTGGGATTTGAACCTGGGTCTTCTGGTTCAAAGGCGAGTGTGTTACCCACTAGGCTACTACCACCCACATTAGCACGGAACAGAAGAACTTACGGTTACGCGTAGAGTGGATATCCCCGCTGGAGTGTTTATAGTGACTCTGGCCAGTCCGCTTTCCTCCGTCCTCCCCCTCACTGACCCTGGGCTGATCTCCACAATGATGTCTTTGGCGGGAGAGTTGTCTGGGTTCACGACTAACACCTAGCATGCCCATATGATAAATAATATACAATATTCACCCACTGAACGTTCCGTAACTCCGTCACTCAGTAACGAGGTTTTAACGCAGTAACTCCCTGGTGTAAAAGAATTAAGCTCAAGCAACACATGCACTAAAAGGCCAGAAATACCAAGACATCGAAGGGCATCCCTGGTTTGAAGTACTTGGGCGTCCTCTTGAAACGTATGGTGTACGGCGACGTGACAATCGCTATGCCCCTCTTCACTGCCTCGACCATTTCGCTGCCTAGACACGGGGCGACACGAAAAAACGCTTCACGCGCGTCGCCATCTACATGACAACTCGGCATCTGCGGGAACGCGTGCAATGAACGAGGCAAATTGTAGATCTCAGGATGTCACCTGTTTCCGTGGACACCGTGACTGAGACGTACAGAGACGAGTCAACCAGGTCGGTTATGCTCGGGAAAACCTGGGTGATGTGTGATCTCTTCAGAGTCACCTTGCCTTTACCATCCATGACCTGCAGGAGAGAAAAAAAAAACCCTACAATATTACACCTGTATGGTCTGCCTGCCTGGTGTGTGTGTGTGTGTGTGTGTGTTTAGGTTCTGTTAATGAGTGTCATCACCTCTACTCTCTGCAATGACCCCGGGAGGCTCCTCTTATCTCGGTCATTAGTCATCACGCCGAACACGACAAATGCAACTCCGGTCACTTCCTTCCCATACAAATACCTTCAGAAGAAGTCCAATATTCTTACCAAGGGAATGTGTGTAGGCATGGATGCCATTAAATTATCAGCTGATGTAACGATTATCCGCTACCATAGTATTTCATCATATTAATATATTTTCAGGCAAGTTTAATGTATTAAAAAAGGTTTAATGTAGTCTGGACTAAGAACTTTTGCGCAACACAGTGGAAGATATGCATACAGTACATAACAAGGGTTAAAAAAAACATGGAGGTGGAAGTTTCGACATTGAATTAAAACACACAAATCAACAAATCATTTTAAGGTAATTTCTTGTCCTAGTATATGTTACATATATATTAAAACTTAATATGTTTGCATGTTCATAATCGGGCAGGTTAGGACACTGAAGACTGGTGTGCATTTGGAACTATGAGTTAGTTTTAGTTTTTCTATTCATACACAACTGATAAATACAACTTACTTCGCTTCGATATTCACTGTCAGCTCAGAATCGTCCACGTAGAAGAACGGTTGTGTGGGCCTGAGAGTAATCTCAAAACTTGGCAAGACTAAATGAGTGAAGCAGAAAATGTATTTAACAGAATATGTTAAATATTGCACAAAAAAAGGTGAATACATTTATTCCACACATGCTGAGTCATTGATTTAAATGTAATATATTTGTATGTAATAAATAATAATAATACTTTGGCGATGTTCAGGCATTGGTGTCCTCACCATATTCTTTCACTTCAAATTCAGACGTGAAGTTGACATGTGAAGCAGTGGTGAACCATGTCATGATCTTCCATACACCAAAGCTTCAGAAATAGAAAAAAAAAACTTCTCTTCAAATTATAGAGCCTGTTTCAAATGTATTTTATGTTTTATATGTCTTGTCACTACGTTGAACCTACATGTAATTCATATCAGATATTATTTCAGCAATTGTATTATATAATGACACACCGTTAAGGCAGCTTTGCAAGGAACCAAAAATGCACACTGAAGACATGGATGTTGTATTTAAATACGTAAATATAAAAAAAAATGACATTCTGCGATATTAATAAAAAATTCCACAGGCTACATGGTCATGTGGGCCAGAAACCAACCTGACAAGGTCCGGCAACTTGAAGGAGCCGGATTTATATCCGTCACCGGGACCCAGTCTGTCTGCCTGGATCACGACGCCGTCGGGGCTCTAGGCACGAGAAATGGGGGTTTATTTCACGAGCCCCCCTAACGCGACCCGTGACGTGAAACACACCCACACACCCACCATGATTTGGACCGACACTGCGTTCTCTTCTGGCTGCAGGTCAGGGGTCAAAGTGAATACTCTGTAGCGCACTAGAAATGAGACGTTAATAAAAAAAAAAACACTTTTAAAGTGCCCCATGCGGTTTATCCTGTCATGCAAATACAGTTTTTTACTTTATTTTCAACATCCCCGAAGAAAAGGCACGAAAGGGGGTGAAATATAAAGAGTCGGCACATATAGGTTGGCTGACCGGCGGAGGACGGAGTGTAGATGGGTTTGTCAGTCTGCACAAACACATATCCGGACTGGAAGTTGACCAGGACCACTTTTTCCAGCAGGCGACCTGGAAACTGCGCTTGCAGGTAAACCAACGTGTCCCTCCTCGTCCCGTCCGCAAAGCTCTCGTAAGGGATCTTAGGACGTAAAAATGCGAAATGCTGACCCAAACCGAACGACATGCACGGCACAGATGACCGGGTCAGGTGCCACAGGAGCTCGAACCTTGACGTCCAGCAGCGCCTGGTGATGGTTGGCCTCGCTCAGGCTCACGGTCTCGGTGAGAAGGTCCCTCTTCTTGTCGGGGTGGCTCTTCACCGTGACCTGGACGTCAAATGCAGCCCCCGCGTGGTCCTGCGCCTCCACGAACACTCGCTCCCGGCCGCCCACCTTCAGGAGGCTCGGGGCTGACATGACGTAGCTGAGGTGGCGGAGATGCAGGGAGAAGAGCATTATATCTGTGTGTGTGTGTGTGTGTGTGTGTGCTGTATACTTACAGAGGTTCGCATAACGACAGAGCAGGGAGAAGAGACAGAAGCAGAGACGCGCTCGGCCACACCAGGTCCACGCACATCCTGCCGATCTGGCGGTTCCTCATCCGCCAGACTTTTATAAGACTTCACCCTCGAGGCGTCAGAGGTGGCCCTCCTTTAACCTTCACGATATACACGATGACTTCTACCTAAAGACCAATTAAACCCACAGATCTCAACATTCCAGCAAAAAATAAAGTTGCACTATGAACAAACCTCCCAACTGCCTTCAGTTCATAAAAATACATTTTTTTTTACCAGAGGGCGCTTACACCGGTTTACTTTGATTTGTGGGAAAATTATACCAGAAACATTCATTTGAAAGAATGAATGAATCTTCCGCTTATTGTCAAAAATCAATATAAACGAACGAAATCGTTGAACAAACGTTTATGAGGGCCAAGGTGGAATACAAAATTCAAGAACCAAACATTGCAATCTGTATATAGGTCTTTTTTTTCTACTTTCTGTTCTACTTAATGCAGAACAATGCAAGTAAAACCACCTCAAAAAAGGTTCACGGCAACGTCCACCGAAAGACCCTGGCAGTCATCATGAAAAATCCATCATGATGAAGCCCTCACTGCTCATACATTTATATTGACGCCTTCATCCAAAGCACCTGGCTTTTGTATGGATTGTAGAAAACTATCGACAATAAGCAGACAAGGAAAATAATTTTTTTATTGAATATGAAAGATGAACATCCATTTACCTGCTTAATTTTTGTTCATGCACAGACGCATTTCGTATAAATTTGTCGGGAACTATATACAATGGACTAGCTATGCAACATATAGAGGTTTCAGAACAGAAGCTGGGCCTTTCCTGTGTGGTGGGGGCGGGAAGACGGAGGCTCTGGTCTGTAACATGAACAACGCTATTTGTCGAGCACAAACTTTCGTAACCTACAAGATGATAAAGTAGAATCTTACTTACGAAATGTTACGCCTTCATTATTACAGCCGTACGCGGTGTAAAAGAGTCGCGCATCTTCGCTCCACCATCAGAGAGGCGTGATTGAGTGAGCTTGGAGCCACGTCCACACATGGACGAGTGCTGAGGAGCCGGTTTGGACTGATAACCCAATTTGGGCTGCACGTGCGTGGGCTTTGCTTACTCTGAAAGCCACCATGGTACAACCCTAACCTAACTCCTAAAGTAAGGTTGCTCCTTACTCCTAAACCTTACTCATTTATAGCATTTATCAGACTCACTACCAGTAGTGACAGGGACAGTCCCCCCCTGGAGACACTCAGGGTTAGGTTTCTTGCTCAGGGACACAATGGTAGTAAGTGGGGTTTGAACCTGGGTTCATAGGCGAGTGTGTTACCTTCTAGGCCAATACCACCCGTACTCCTTACTCCTTACTCCAACGTTTTTTGGGTAAATCTGTCACACTTTAACCCTGATGAACACGAAGAAACTCGGCATGGCGTTAACAAACCTTCACAGCGGTCTCTCGTCTTAGCTGTGAATTATAACTGAATTCTATCAGTTACACGGTATTTTACTTCTTATTTTAAATACTTTCATCAGCCCCATTTATCTGCGAACGTGGAACCTCCCATCTCGGACCCGTTAACTCCCATCTTAGGTGCTTTATTGGTTCTAGTAAACATTCCATTCCTGGTACAGCGATATGGCTGAAGGTTCAGTTCTGTTCATCTGGTGTGTGAATGTGTGCGCACACTAAACAAATCGCTAAACTTGCATTTATTCACAGCTTGAGATTTATTCATAACTTCTGCATCCGATGTAGGCAAAAGCAGCAGACGAGTCGTTTTACAACCAATTGAAAAATCTGTTTGGTTTACTTTACAGTTTAATGCAGAAATGTAGCTTGTGCATGTTGGTTAAAACATTTATTCCATTTTTTATAAGCAGGTGGGGCGTCATTCGGGGCAGCCAAAGTCCATGTCCTGCAGGAGCTGCTGCAGACTCTCCAGCCGGGCTTTGTGAGCCGCGCTCTTCCCTTCTTCCTCCGTGGGCCAGTACTCCAGCCAGGTGTGTTCGCCAAACACGTAATGGTAGCTGCCACCACAAAGCACGCGCGGTCGTGAGAGCCACGCCCGCACTCCAGTAAACCAGTAGCAAAAAAAACAAATAAATAAATAAAAAAAGCCACTCGCCTGCCCTTCAACTCTTTGACGCTCTCGGCCTCGCCCATGACCAGGTACGTCTTTCCTGGCTCCAGCTCCAGGTCGGACCTGCAGGCGGAGCGAGAGATGAAGACCCGCTGCTCCCCGTAGGCCTCGGCGTCCGTCCCTGCACGAGATACAAGCCTCCCGTTTCAGCGTGTGTGTGTGTGTGTGTGTGTGTGTGACTGTGGTTGAGAGACATACCGGGCTTCAGAACCTCTTCAACCGTCAGCCTGTAGCCGTCGGTGTGCATGGTCTTCTCGCTGTCCTCCACCCGGACCTTGTACACTGGAAACGAGCGAGAGCGGCTTGGAAATGCAGAAGAGTCTACCTCGGGCCCACCTCGGGCATCTCAGGGGCTTCTTACATTTACATTTACATTTACGGCATTTGGCAGACGCCCTTATCCAGAGCGACTTACAACGTGCTTTCAAGTTACCATCGATGAAGAGATCAATTCCGGTTCACTAGGACCCCAACTATGAATACATCTATTTAATTCACTCTGTTGTAGATTCTGTACACAAAGTTCGACAACAAGAAAATTACAATTTAATCTAAATATTCTTTAAAGAGGAAGGTCTTGAGCTGTCGTTTGAAGGTGCTCAGTGACTGAGCTGTTCTGACCTCGAGGGGAAGTTCATTCCACCACCGAGGGGCCAAGACGGAGAAGAGTCTAGATGAACGTCTTCCTTTTACCTTCAGAGATGGTAACGCTTCTTCTCACGCGTTCACTCACCGTAATCGATGGAGGGCTTGCAGGCCTGGCTGGACAGTGCGCTGATGTCGGAGACGCCCCTCCTCTGCGGACTGCATTTCTCCGGACAGTCGATGCTCGTCGCTGCGGACGACCTGGGACACAACAGCGTGAGACGCGTGGAGCTCGAAAGGAAGCTGGATTGTGCACGAATGTGTGCGTAATGCAACAGTATTTTGCACTTTATTCAAGTCAGTGAAACCTCGTCCCCAGAGACACACTTACGCCTCGGCGGAGAGAGACAGCGCGTGGAGAGCGAGCAGCAGCAGGGTCCACCACACCACAACCCCGTCCATCACGCCGTCAGGCCCCGACTGCCTTCAGGGGGCCAGAAGCACCAGAGTGGTGGAGCTCCGGTGCAGGCCCCGCCCCCTGAATCAGCGGGTTCTTCAGCGAGAGGATCTTAACCGAAGATCTCCGCATGGTCCCATGCGACCGGCGCTGATGCAACTTTCATCATCATTTTCCATCGCGCAAGGCGCCGTACCCCACACACTGACCCCCCCCCCGGGCGCCCGTCATGGCTGCCCACTGCTCGCCGAGGGTGATGGGTTAAATGCAGAGGACACATTTTGTTGTGTCGCCGTGTGCTGCGCTTCGCTTTCGTATCATGCAGCGGGCGGGTACATGCCTACAGAAGCCTGATTCCGGACGAGAGGGAACGGCTGCACGGTGCGAAAGCGAGTCATGCTGACTCCGGCCTACAGGAACCGGCGGGCCTGCCGGGGGCTGATAAGTGACTGGCCTGTGAGGGTGGAGTTACGGCTCGGTGGAGCCATCTAGACAATTTCGACATCTCCGAATCCTGCCTGAACGTCATTGCGCCCGATCCTTCGTGGCTCAACAACGAAATGATGTAATCTGAGATCAGCAGGCAGGTCAACCTTTTCATTACACAGTGTTTCACTGTGTGCACCGTGTGCTGTGCTGCTTTGTATCACATGTGACAATCACTTCATTTTCACTTCAAAACAGATCAATGGCAACCGTGGAAGTGAGCGTTCACCGACTCCAGAAAAGATCCTTTACGGAAACGCCGTAAAAGATGGTGTTCTCTTTGTAGTTTATTTGTAACATTTTTTTTAATTGAGTGCTAATGCTACATAGAGAATGAACAAAATGTAAAAATGTGAATATGGATCGATGTGAAGACTTTAAAAGAGGCAGCCCATCATTTTAATGTATTCAGCAAACGCTTCAATATCTGCTAAGTTCTTCTTTAATGCAGGACTTGCACGCTCCACCTCTGTTGGCCAATATTCAATCCAGGTGGACTCGCTGAGTGAGTACAAGTAACTGTGGAGAGAAGCAAGGACAGAGAGTCACCTGAAAGACAGAATTCCGGTATTGTCCCCAGTTATTCTCCTTCTCCAGGAGTAAAGGAACTCAGTTCACACCTCCCATTCGACTGGACCAGATCCCTGTAGTGGCCCATGAGCAGGTAGGACCTGCCCTTAGTCAGGTCCAGAGTCTGCCTGCAGGAGGGGTGGGCCATGAAAAGACGTACTTTGCCTTGAACCAGACTGTCTGTGCCTGGGGTAAAACGAAACCAGAACCATGACATGAACCCAAACCCAGATCTCCCGGCGTAAAAAATGTAAAACCGGGAATTAAAATAGATGCATTTTGTTCAACAACGTTGTGTCATTGGGTGTGGGCGTGTCTGCCGTGCAGGGTGCACAAGAGCGGCAATCAATCGCAAAGCAATTGACCAACAATTCAAAAAAGGTGGTGGCAGCCTAGAACCAAAAGACCACAAAATCCCAAGTTCAGACCCCCACTTACTACCATCGTGTCCCTGAGCAGGACACTTAACCCTGAGTGTCTCCAGGGGGACTGTCCCTGTAACTACTGACTGTAAGTCTCTCTGAATAAGGGGCGTGTGCTAAATGCTGTAAATGTAAAATGAGTTAAGCAGTGAATGGGAAGTTTTAAAAAAGTAATGAGCTGCGTTTTGAACACTTTTATCGTTGTTCTGTACGGTTTGATACGACCGTCCCTACCTTCTTTCAGCACCTGCTCGACCCTCATGTGGTACGTATCTGTGTGAGCCACCGCCTCTGCCTGTTCATAGGTTACTTTGTAAACTGCAGGGACAGGAGAAGCATCTCGGTTAAATCCGGGCCCGGTGCTGACGCCGCCCGGCTGGGGACAGGTTAATGCCAGCAGGTTATTCACCGTAATCCACGCCCGGCACACAGGCGTTGTCCCTGCGCTCGGCCTGCTGCAAATCCCGCTTCTTCTGTACGCCGCAGCGCGCTGCAGGGGGGGAGAAATTTATTCCGAGATTTTTGTTACATCTCTAACTGACTTCTGCATTTACCTTTAAAATGATGCTACAATTTGGTGTAAATGTTCATTGTAAATGAACATCTCACACAACCAATAACATAAAAAATTGTACAACACTTTTTAAAGGTTTTTCAATCACTTCTACTTGTAACGCCTAGGTACAGGGTACCGGGTCACTGTAGCCCCAATATACCACTATCACCACATATTTCAGTACCATTCGTACGATGCCACCAAGTGCCGATGCTTCTGTTTGTTCTCTCCGAGACACGGAATCAAGCGCACAGACTACTGGCAGACTCCAGCGAAAAGACCACCAGATAAATCCTGGTGGACAGGACGAGGACATAGCATGAAACGAACCCGAGGGTCACCACAGCCACCACCACCATTACAACTACAGCTTCAGGGATCTTCAAATGGACCAGTAGTTTTTCCTTGTGTGCAGAAGGTTCAAGCGTGGGGGGTGTCAACTGTAGGGCCTGTCAAAGCCCATTGAGACATACTGTATGTGATTTTGGGCTATATAAGAAATAAATGTTGTTGTTGTCGTACATCTGGGCTCGGATCAAGGACCCTTTACATGTGAGTAGGCAATAGTTGTTCCTGCAGTGACATGGACGCGCCTTTCCTGAACAGATCCTGACACTTTGCCACATGCTACCTTGTTTTTGTGTTTTCGGTCGTTGCGCTGTTTTCATTTCTGTTAAAATAAATACGTTTTCCGTTCAACCGTTGAGCATTTGCGCCTCTTCTGTCCTTCAACCTTAAAGTTTTAAAGTTTAAAGTGAAGTGATTGTCACATGTGATACACAGCAGCACAGCACACAGTGCACACAGTGAAATTTGTCCTCTGCATTTAACCCATCACCCTGAGTGAGCAGTGGGCAGCCATGACCAGCGCCCGGGGAGCAGTGTGTGGGGACGGTGCTTTGCTCAGTGGCAACTCAGTGGCACCTTGGCGGATCGGGATTCGAACCGGCAACCTTCTGATTACAGGGTCGCTTCCTTAACCGCTAGGCCACCACTGCCCCTTGTGGCACCAACAACAATTAACACTCAAAAGATTGGAAATATTGGTCTGGAGCTCAGAGAACAGATTGGTTTTGTTCGCTTGTTATATATGATGGGACAAATTCGGAATAAAAAAAGAAGACAGACCTTCAACACATCGGCACACATCGCTGTGGCAGATCTTGTTCAGGAGTCCGCCTCCCCTCTGCGGGTGGTAGAACTTTACGCACAGACTCTCTGGAAGGCGTTCAGATCAACGACAGAGATAAACAGCCCGGCAGAACCAGGTCCTCCTGACGCCGAGAAGAGAAGAGGACGGACTGACCAGCCGAGTTGAACCTGCGCACACGGACGGCAGCCGGCTGGAGCAGAGCGACCACCTCCACCACCTTGTGCACCATGAGCCTAAGACGGTGCGTCTCTGCAGAGGACGCCTGGGAGAAGGAAGGAAGAACGTAGAGAACGCAGAAGCAGCAGAAAGATGAAAAAATGAAGCTCTGTACCGTATCGAGGTAGAAGACGAGAGGCGATGCTTCATTCACGTCAGGTCTCTTGACACTGACGCCCTCTAAAGACGACAACTGAGATTGCAAGGAAAAAAAAAGAACTGACATAAAGCATATATCATTTGAACATTTTGAACAATTGAATCATTCCTGTGGCGTTACTGTCGTACTTTAGCTAAATCACCAGCATCCACAACAAATCCGGTCAGCAGCTCAATTTCCAGGACGGAAGTTGTTGCCTGGCGGCCTTCAGACAGGATGCTGAGGGCAGGAGCGGGATTTGATATTTCTGCTGGTAAAAAGCAGGTGAAGATTCTGAAGTGGACTTACGCGACCTCAACGCTGAGAGAGTACGTCTCACTGGCTCCGTCGTACAAAACTGAGATTTAAAAAAAAAAAAAATGTAACAAATGTTTAATAATGTTCGACCATCACAGACTCTTCACCCAGGGCAAGTCAGAGATGAACATTTTTTACATACTAATATGCACCCAGTCGGGTGCAGTTTACCTTCGGACTGCTTCTCCAGAGTCACGTTTAATTTGAAATGTCGGCAGGCCTCCTTCTGATCGTTTTCTACGGCGGAATACGCGACTGTGGCCTAGAAAAACAGGGACAAGCTAAGTGACGATTAACTGCACCGACTTACCTCAACGGCACCAGTATAAGATGGCCCTTTATCTAGAGCGATGTTTACATCGTACTGAAAGCGAAGGAGCTAAAACAGTACGAACATTTAAATAAGTAAAATAAAATAAAATGGATGTGTTGTGTCTCCTTTTCCAACCTTTCAGCAGGGGGGACAAGTAAAGCATGTATTTTATATCATGCTTTGTTCTCAGAATTCTGTGCTCCTTTAATATTATTATTTTTAGAATTATTAAATAAAAATAATCATAATTATTATTAGAATTATGTGCGTATTAACAGTTCCAGTCGTAATAGATACTGAGGTCGTTTCTGTGAAAGCTGGATTTTCCATCCTGATTGGACGACTGACAACAAAGCCCCACAACTGAACAGAGGTGTCCCCCCCAGACACGAGGTTAAAGGGGTCCAGGGTGCAGCCAGACGTGAATTAGAAACCCATTTGTAATATATTGTTGAACTACACTCGGCGTTCAGGGAGGTTTAGTGGTCTGCGATAAAGTGGTCCTCGGCGTGAGAAGGTCTGAGACACTGATCTAGAGTAAGAGCTCGCCGGGTACTCACGGTGAGTGTCGCGAGGCCGGTCCCTCTGGCCGTAACCTCCAAATCCTGATGGTGGGAGGCGGAGAAAGGGAACTGCGAGGGTGGCGGTCAGAAGTAGTTCAGAGTCTGAGCTCGCCGGTGTGTAGGTGGGACGTGAACCGTCCGGGTTACCTGTGTCCATCGGCTCACGAGGGCGTTCCTCCGGTTGAAGGTCCACGTGGTGGGGCGATGCGTTGGACCGGGATCGACGGTGACTTGCAAGCTGACGTTGAGGAGCTCCTTGCCCCGTGTCCTGTACTCTGCCACGGCCTGGTATACGATGAGCGTGGACTGTGGAATTGAATTTTAGAATCAAATTTTACTTTATGAAACAAAAACAATTTTTAATTTTTTTTTACTTTTTTGGACTTCACGCTACCTGAATGGACCCATACATCCCCGCACTAGCTTTCTCGGTGTTCAACCAGCGCACAACCGCGCCAGCCTTTTCAAACTCGTTCGTCTTCAGCAAGGCCAAGAGGGCGTAGGCCGTGGCCTCCAGGGTGAAGGAGTGATCCCCGGGAACCGGCCACACGTTGCCTTCTACGAACCAGCAACAAACAGTGTCAGGGGTCAGGGGTCAGATTGGGATGGGACTTTGTTTTACATTACATCCTTATCCAGCCCTTATCCAGAGTGACTTAAAATCAGTAGTTACAGGGACAGTCCCCCCTGGAGACACTCAGGGTTAAGTGTCTTGCTCAGGGACACAATGGTAGTAAGTGGAGTTTGAACCTGGGTCTTCTGGATCACAGGCGTTACCACCTAGGCTACTACCACCCATTAGTCTTCACGCAGATCTGTGGATCCAACTCTGTGGGTTGACCTGTAGGACCGTGACCCTGAAGGATTACCATCAAAGGTTAAGTTTTGGCTTCTTTTCTCCTTAGGAGGTCGTGTCTGTGTTGTGCCGTTCTGGTGAAAACGGCGTTGCCCGTTTCACCGACGTATTGGGCTTCAGATCGTCTGCAGGTTCATTCAGTGTAAGAAAGCGAACGGAGCCACGCCCGCTTACTGGGTGAGGCGTGCTTCCACAGGAAGTCCTCGCTGAGTCTGCCCGCATTAGCCAATGCGTAGGAAACCATGGCAGCAGGGTATGCGCTGTCCAGCGTGAAGACTCTGAGCTCCAGGTATTGCACGGCTTTCCTCATACCTTCCACGAGGTTCTAGAAAAAGTAAAAAAGCTACGTTTTTTTAAAATTTGCATTTGTGGTAGGCGTGTCTGCAGCAGTTATGGTGCGTTGGGGATGTTGCTCAGCTCCAATTTAACTTCATCCCCTGCCAAATTGCCTTCTAAGGCTAATATTCAGAGTATTTTTTTATGTTTTATGACTTATATTTGGCATAACACTGAGACCTGTCCCGAAGAGCGGAGAATGTACGTGGAGAACATTCTTACGGTTCCAGGACAGAGGTGTTGGCTCTCCTGCATGACCGTGAGGACAAACGCTGTCAGCGAGGCGTCCGTGTCCTTCCTGCTCCATATCCTGCCCTGATTACACAAGCCAGGCTGTCAGAAAAACTGACTGACGGTTTCAGAAAACACGGCCTTGAATCTACACAACGTACCAGGGCAAACACAGCGGGGAACAACTCTCTGAAGCTCCCATCAGTCTGCTGTGTTTTCAGGAGGAGCCACCTGAGGGCGCCGCAGACCACGTTCGTTTCTACGGGCGTGACGTCTCCGGCCAGGGTGAATATTTTAACAACGTATGCGGTCAGCCTCCAATCAGACATGGAAACATATGCGTCAGTTTTTAAAGACCTGGGATAATGTGAGAAGTTTCAGGACCACAGGTTCTGGGAATTATTGGTGGTAGAGGCTCACCAAGTGCTACTGGGTCTCGTCATAAAAACACCAAACGAGCCATCTGGTCTGAGGTGCGTCAGCTGTCTCTGGTAACCTGAGAGAAGAAAAAGAATCTCAGATCCTCCAGGGTGTCTCCAAACTCGGACGAATGATTGCAGCTTTGACCTCCTTCCATCGCTCACCTGTGCTGATGTACTCGACTGCTGCGGCACGCTTCTCCATCCCTACTTCATCCCATTGGTTAGTTCTGTCCATGTAGTGGGCAGCGGTGAGTGGCAGTGTCATGGTCAGCATGTTCTCCAGACTGTTCCCACCAGGTTGAAATAGGAAAGCGCTGAGGGACTCCCCCCTGAAGGTCTTCTCCATGATTCGACTCAAATCTTGGCCTTGCAGACGAAGCAAAAAACAGAAAAGAACTTGTAGCAACTTAAAAAGGTTCAGCAAAAGTGAAACTCGTTTCTGACTGATTGCCACATCACCATTTTGTGAGTAGCCATAACAGGTCAAGGGGACCTCAGTGCACCTTAGCGGTTCAGGCGGTTATGAGTATGCTTCCTTACCTGCTAGGACACGCCCCCCCCAAAACAGACAACCCAATGTGGGGCACAAGCCGCCAAAACCTGGGTTTGCATTGTATTTACTCTACTTTCGGTGGATCTCATTGTGGCCATTTTCTGACCTGCAGGACACATGGTTGTCTATGAGGGTTCGGCTCGCTTTTCAGAAAGCACTGTAAGATGGGACATCACCTCTTTGTTCTCCATAACTTTGTCAAATGGCCAGGGGAAGGCTGTTTGACAAAGGTATGGAGAACAAAGAGGTGATGAACCTCTACTCAAGACAAAAGTGCACGGGTGATGGTTAAAAGCAGAGGACACATTTTGTTGTGTCACCGTGTGCTGTGCTGCACTTCACGTGTGTATATATATATATATATATATATATATATATATATATATATATATATATATATATATATATATATATATATATATATATATATATATGTATGTATGTATGTATATATATATATATATATATATATGTATATATATATGTATATGTATATGTATATGTATATATATCAGTAAGCACTGAGTTTTTTTCTTCAGTATATCTGCTGAAGGACAATGTTGTCGTGATGAATTACCTTCCACTCGGATGTGAACACTGGCCGGTGTGTGCAGCATGCGGCCCACCACGTCAGACCACCGGATTGTCACCAACTCTGTCTGAATGCCACCTTTCCCAAACCCAAATATCATAAACACACACAGTAGCGCAATATGTGAAAAAGCTCCATACAACTACGTTACACATGCGAAACGACATTTTTCATTTACAGCATTAATCAGACGCCCTTATCCAGATTGACTCACAACCAGTAGTGACAGGGACAGTCCCCCTGGAGACACTCAGGGTTAAGTGTCTTGCTCAGGTGTATTGACCAATAGGCTACTACCACCTAATATGGTATCTGCTAAGAAAAAAGATGGAAAATCAAACTTGCCATATTTTACTGGGTTCAGCAAGATCTTCTTCACAACCGTGCTTCTCAGCAGGCCTTCCGGCTAAAAACAAATGTGAGAAACAAAGAAGTGTTGTTTTTGTCAACAACATTTTTTTCGGACAGAATCGAGATGAGACGTAAATGAAACATAAATGCTGCTTATATGACGATAACTATAACGAAATACATCATGTAAAATTGATGACGAATAAAGACTATGGTTTACAAAATAAAAACTATAGAAAACATCTCTTTTGGTTACTAAGAGCAATATAAGTTATTTTCTTTTGTTTAATAACAATCTTATTATGCAATATTTCTTGTTCCTGTTTCTCCCATCCGGTTCCAAAGATGCCCTTAAATTCCTCAATTCCTGTTTGTGCATTATTTAGATTTCAGAATGCTCATGGTGGGTCGTAGATATATTATAGTTGGTGAGCGGATAGTCGGTAGACAAAGACGAAGAGACTGTTGGTCACTTTCTTTACAATTAAGTGTCTCGATGAAGCATTTTCTGACTAAAATAAGACTAAAATGCTCTGACTTTTAGTTGACTAAACTTTGACTAAAATGAAATGAGTGTGGACATGACTAAGACTAATAAAAACTAAAATGACAATTTGACAAAGACTCATGTTGCTTTAATGGTTAAAAATCAGGCCTCACCTGCACATAGAGGTCCTTCCTCACACCATCATATAAGATTAAGTTGTAGCCAACTGCCTTGACCTCCACCGTGTGCTTCCCCAGTTCCAAAGGGGCGATCACGAAGGGCACGGCATAGGAAGAGTTGACCTTTACCTGGACCACCTGGTAGTTACGGTCTACCGGGCTGGCGGCGGTGCACATGTCCCTCTTTCTCGTCAGCTCCACTCGCACCTTTCAGAAGAACATGCAGTCAGCTCAGATCCAGAAGAACTGAGAGCTGGTTCTGAAGTGCTTCTCGCTGTGTTCCATGTATGAACTGGTTAAAATTACAATTACCGTTGCATTCAGCTTTTGCTTTGTCTTTTGATATATAAAATCACACATAAGTCATTAATTTATTGGTTTAGTCCAATTCATGCTACCATGGACATGATGGGGAACGTTGCGACTTTTTCAGACTAAGCAAATGAAGCTGCAAATGAAAGGGTGGTAGCAGCCTAGTGGGTAACACTTAACATAACTTACTACCATTGTGTCCCTGAGCAAAAACACTTAATCCCGAGTGTCTCCAGGTCCCTGTCCGTGTAACTACTGATTGTAAATTGCGCCCGATAAACACTGTAAATTTAAACCTGGGGCGTGGATAAACGGATGCAACGTAATGTAACAGAATCAAAATCTATGTTGGCAAATACAACGATCACGGAAATCAATCTGAATTATTTAAACTGAAAGTGAAGCGATTGCCACTGTGAAACACTGCAGCACAGCACACGGTGACACAAGGAAACGTGTCCTCTGCTTTTCACCCTTGGTGAGCAGTGGGCAGCCATGCTTTGCTCGGTGGCACCTCACTATTGGCCCCTATCATGGCTGCCCACTGCTCACCAAGGGGTGATGGATAAAAGCAGAGGACACATTTCGTTGTGTCACCGTGAGCTTTGCTGCTGTGTTTCACAACGACAATCACTTCACTTCCCCTTAAAATGAGAACAGAGCCGTATTTCATCTTGTCCACAGTGTGTGTGTGTCGGTGTGAAACCTTCATGTCCTCGTCCCCATAGTTGTAGAGAACGGCTTTCATTTCCAGCTGCTCGTAGCGCTTGGCAACGTACGGTAGAACCAGGTGTACGAAGAAGTCCTTCATGGTGCGGACCTCCAACGGTTCTGCCACACAGATACCTGCCCGGGAGCGGGAAGCATGTCACCCGCCGTCTCATTCGTCCTACAGTAGGCGAGTGCGGCTGTTACCGTGACTTCCGGAAACGCTGACAGCAGAGATCTCCGAGCTGGTGATGGAGCGGTGTAGAAAAAGCCGCTTGCTGACAGAGGTGGCGTTGCTGGCGAGAGGACGGATAGAGAGTTGAGAAGGAGAATGGAGCGACGGAGTAATGGAGGGACTGATGGGAAAGAGGGAGAGCGCGCAGAAACCTCACCAGGGTCTGTACCGGCACTCAGGAAGCACCTGCTCGTCCCAGAGCCAGGCCTCCTCTGACTGATAACGGGAATTCATGTATTCCAATATGTCCAAGATGTCGTCCATGTCCTCATCCTGACCTGCAGTAAAAAAAAAACAAAAAACTGCACTGTTGGATGTTGTCATATTTTGACAAGTCCAGTTTTAAAATGATGTTTCGTACCTTCTGCTGATCTTCGATTTCTTTTTACTGGAGATTCACAGGTGGACTCTGAAATGTTTTCATGAAATAAGTCTAATAGGATTTCAATACATGCCCCAAATAAGCTCCGTGTCCTGTTGTACCTGTCCGGATGGACGTTCCTCCGGCAGTGCTGGACTCAAACAGCAGCCCGGCATCGTAGAAAACGCCCATGCTGTCCTTCCCGCTGCCAGCAGTGCAGCCAGGGTCCCGGCTCTCGATCGCGTCCCAGATCTGAAGGTGGACACGACCACGGGTTAGTGGGAAGACATTTCTAACGGATCTGCCGGAACCGCGCGGAACGTGCCACCTTGGTCTGAGTGAGTCTGTGTGGGTCACCGCGGGGGCCGACTCCTTTGTCGACAGCAAACAGGAACACTTTTGCACCAGGGTCCCCGGCTATAGATAAAGACAAAGGGGACCCGGGGTTGGAGACAGAGCGATGTCTTTCTTTGGTCAGCTTGAGCTGAAAAAAAGGGACGAGCAAAGGGCCAATGTTGGAGAAGTGGCAAACGGAACCACAAACCAGTCATCAGGTGGAGCTGCGAACCTACCGTCCCCATGCACGTGTCCTTCACATCCACCCAGACGGAGTTGGACGCCACCTCCGAGGAGCCTGTGTGGTAATAGGCCACGACGCGGAAGGAGGGGACCATGTCCTTAGTCACTTGTAGCGTCCAGAACACTTTGTTTCCTCTCAACCTCTCAACGTGGTAGATCTGTCCTTTGTTCAGAATCTAACAAAGGCAAGAAGATGAAAAAGATATCATCCTGTTTTAACTGTCCAACGGTCCCTTTTTAGCGAGGACGTTTCATATTCTGGGATGAATTGGCAATTTTTATCCCACTTCCTACCACTGTTTCCAAAAGCATGGCACTAAACCCTGATTGTAAGCTGCTGTGATGCTGTGAATATCAATTGGCAGCTGATATCAGCTTTTACGTTGCCTCGTCCAAAATGGCCTTTAAAACATAATAGTGCAATTATAGAGCAATTTAATATAGATTATGTTGCATTTGGTGATACAGAACAAAACTTTGTACCTCCGGACCCCTCATACGCTGTTACTTTTTTCTCTATACATGTTACCTTTAGGTGACGTCATCCGCAAACACGGTATTAGCTTTCATTGCTACGCTGACGACACACAGCTGTATCTGTCAGCAATGCCAGATCAGAGGCAGCAGCTGAACAGAATAGAGAATTGTCTGTAGGACATTAGACAGTGGATGCTCACCAACTTTCTCCTGTTAAACCCTGACAAGGTAAGCTGGCTGACTACATCATAACCCTGGATAGCCTTTCTATTTCACCATCATTGATGCAGGTCTCTCATTCAATTCGCACGTAGACAATGTCACTAGGATAGCATTCTGAAATGATTGAAATGATAAGAAATATCATTTCAATGCATGATGCAGAAATGTTGGATGCATTTATTACATCAAGGTTAGATTACTGCAATGCATTACTGTCTGGATGCTCTAGTAGGTGCATGAGTAAACTCCAGCTAGTACAGAATGCTGCAGCCAGAGTTCTAACCAGAACCAGGAAATTTGACCACATCACCCCAGTCTTACAATCACTGCACTGGTTACCCATCAAATTTAGGATTGACTACAAAATCCTACTTTTAACCTATAAAGCTCTAAATGGTCTCGCCCCACAATACCTGAGTGAACTTTTGGTTCTTTACGAACCGCCACACCCCCTTCGATCAATGGGTGCGGGGTCACTACTGGTACCAAAGGTGCAGAAGGTCACAGCTGGGAGCAGATCCTTCTCCTATAGAGCTCCGCAGTTGTGGAACAGCTTGCCTGTCAGTGTCCGGGATTCAGACACAGTCTCAGTGTTTAAATCCAATCTCAAAACCTATCTGTTTTCTCTGGCTTTTTGCTAAAGTCCTAGACCCTCATTTCACTTCACTTTGACGCAGTGTCAATTATAAAGTCCAGTTTATCACAGAGTCCCCCTGTTAGACACAGACAGAGTTAAATTCACCCTAGTTAGGCTGTCCTAGTTAGGGTACCGGGCCACTGTAGCACCAATATACCACTATAACCACATATTTCAGTATCGGTCATACAGCCCAACCGTCTGCCGCTGCTTCTGTTTGTTTTATCTGAGACACGGAATCAAGCACCCAGACTACTGGCAGACCCCAGTGATCAGACCAGCAAATAAATCCTGGTTCCTGACAACTGCTAAACAAGGACATACCATGAAACAAACCAGAGGGTCACCACAGCCACCACCACCATTACAACTACAGCTATAGGGATCTTCAAATGGACCAGTAACATCATTATGGACACGTAATCTAGACCATGACACTGACTACATCCTGGACTTCTCCAACCCTACAACTGTAGGACTTATCATTATATCATATCCAACCCTGCACTGACACCATTTGCAGGCTCACTCTACCCTGGAAGGGGGTCCCTCTCTGTATCACTCCTTCCCAAGGTTTCTTCCTTTCTTTTTTTTCTCTCTCCTAGAGTTTTTTTGTGTGGAGTTTTTCCTTGTGTGCAGAAGGGTCAAGTGTGGGGGGTGTCAACTGTAGGGCCTGTCAAAGTCCATTGAGACATACTGTATGTGATTTTGGGCTATATAAGAAATAAATGTTGTTGTTGTTGTTGTCATTGCTTTGTCTACCAGTCTGCATGAAGCTGTTGGCAGTCAGGCACCCACCAGACAGGTCATTTCGTGGTCCGCGGGCCCGTCACCCCGTGTCATGGTGACCAGGACATCCTCTCCGATCGCCACTTCCGCAGCATCCGCGCTCATGTGCAGGAAGCTCCCGGATCCTTTTGCAGTCTGGAAGGCCTGAAACGTCATCTGTGCCTCAGCTTGCCTGGCATCCGGGAGCCCGGGAGCTTTGGTTCTCGCCTGCGAGGGAAACACAAAGCTGACCGCTCCTGGCACGCCGATGATGGGGAGCAGCGTGTGGGACCTCAGCGGCACCTTGGTGGCTCGGGATTAACCTAGCGGTTAAGGCCTACCGTAATCAAAAGGTTGCCGGTTCGAATCCCGATCCGCCGAGGTGCCACTGAGCAAAGCACCGTCCCCACACACTGCTCCCCGGGCACCTGTCATGGCTGCCCACTGCTCACCAAGGGTGATGGGTTAAATACAGAGGACACATTTTGCTGTGTCACCGTGTGCTGTGCTGTTGTGTCGACAGCAAACAGGAACACTTTTGCACTTTCACTTTCAATCACTCTGGACTCTTTGCACAAAATCACTCTGCACAAAATCTCTGCTCTTTTTACTCTTTGCAAAAAATCTTTATACATTGACTTTCACTCATTTGCACACCATATTTTATGTTAAGGACATGAAAGTGTAATATTTGGTTATGTTTGCAATATTTGCAACATTTGCAATACTGTGGTCTGTAGTAGTCGCTAAAAGCATTTCACTGCATATCATACCGTGTACGACTTTGTCTGTGACAAATAAAATTTGAATTTGGCACCAGGGTCCACGGCTCTAGATAAAAACTAAGAGGACCGCGGGGTTGTAGACAGAGTGGTAACTGGGAGCGCACATGGGATCTTCTCAAATACAGGGCATCCGTAAAATATTCATCACTTTTTTCACATTTTGTTACGTTACAGCCTTACTCCACAATGGATTGAATGGTCCCCAATGGATCCACAATGGTAACACACTCGCCTATGAACCAGAAGACCCAGGTTCAAACCCCACTTACTACCATTGTGTCCCTGAGCAGGACACTTAACCCTGAGTGTCTCCAGGGGGGGACTGTCCCTGTAACTACTGATTGTAAGTCGCTCTGGATAAGGGCGTCTGGTAAATGCCGTAAATGTACTTGCGGTTTTGGCTAATTTATTGAGGCAGAGGCCGGAGGCCGTACCCATATCAGCAGCGGTGACGCTCCCTCCTGCGTGTTGACGGCCAGTCTCGCCAGGCCACTTTCCTCCGTGACCCCACGCACTTCCACAGCACCGGCTCCGGCTCCGGCCTCGACAGCAACCCCTCCGGCCGGTGAGAGGTCGGCGTTCCTCACGGAAAGCTTGGTTTTGGGCCATCGGTGTATTTATTGAGATGTTTCATTTTGAAATATGGAGAGAAACAGGAGAAAGAAATGAATCCCATTTCAAATACGTTAAAAATAAATAAAAATAAAATAAACACGTCACTAAATTACCGTTATAGATAAGGGGCTTCCTGGCTTGAAGAACTTGGGGGTTCCACTGAAGTGAATGCGGTATGGTGACGCGATGATCTGAACCGTCTCCTGCGCCTCCACAATTTCACGGCCTGAGGGAGACATCAGCGGTCCAGAGGTGGACATTAACATAGAAAAGACGAACTGGGAGCTAGATGAGCCGCGCTGCAGTACCTGCGTCGGCCACAACGCTAGCAGAGATGTGTATGGAGGAGTAGAGCAGCCAGTTCACATCTGGGAAGGTCTGCAGGATCTGCTCTCTCCTCAGCACAGCCTCGCCTCTGCCACGGCGGATCTGCAGCCACGCCTCATTAGCACTTGGAAGCCCATGCGGCGGAACAGTTTTGGGTTTTGGACCGTTTCTGAGGTTCTTACCTCTATTCTTTGTGGTGCATCTTGCAGATCCATTCTCTTATTGTCTTTTGTCAGAAGCCCGAACACCACGAACCCCACTGCTTCCACATCCTTGCCAAATAAAAACCTGGAGATAATATGGAGAATATAGTTGTTAGACGAAAGACAAAAAGCTCAAATGGTTTTGATGTTATGCTAAAGTCCAGAAACATGTGTCCTTCACATCCAGGCCGACGGAGTTGGACAAAGATCAAATGCATAAGCAATAAACAGTTGACAATTGACAATCTGCAAAATGTTGACATTTTGCAAATTTATTAACGAAGAAAGCCTGAAATATCACATGGTCCTACGTATTCAGAGCCTTTGCTGTGACACTCATATATTTAAATCGTGTGCTGTCCATATCTTCTGATCCTCCTTGAGATGGTTCTACAATTCTGTATTTACATTCATGTTTACTGTGTATGGTGTTAACGTCTAATCTCACCGGGCCATGATATTAACCCTGAGCTCCTCATCATCAATAGAGAAGAACGTTTTTCTGGGACTCAGTCTCACTTGGAAGTGTTGTGGCCCTGTAGAAGCAGTATTACATGAAGAAAATACACGACTTTTTACTGTACATGTGTGGAGTTGGGACAAGACTCACGGTTGCCTCTGACCACAAATTTGGATGTGAAGCTTAACTGCAGACTGTTCTGGAACCTGGTCACTATCTTCCACACCCCAAAGCTGAAAGGTCAAACATTGCAGCAGTTGAACATGCTCAGAATGGCCTGAGAAGGTCACCTAAATAAAAAAAAAAGCCCACCTGATTGCTTCAGGAACTCTGTAAGCCCCTGAGCCCATTCCACTCTCGACACTGATGACTTCCTGCTTCACAATGGTTCCACCAGGGCTCTTGAAGACAAACTAACCAGTTACCACTGAATCTACGGTGCAACGTGATGTCCTTTCTTTTCTGAGCGAAAGTACTCACCACCATTTCTACTACAACATTCTTATCCAGAGGTTGTAGACCAGGACTCAGGCAGAAGATTTTGTATCGGACTGGAGGTAAACACATTTACAAGCTAGATAGTTTCTATTTATCTCCATACAACACTGGAGACACTAGTCTTGGCTGGTAAAAATAAAGAAAAGGTTGGAATAAAACCTGTGCTTGAAGGAGAATACGCCATCTTGTCTGTCTGAACAAACATGTATCCTTGTTGGAAGGACACAAGAACCACCTTCTCCAAAAGATGGTCGGGGAACTGGGCCTGCAGGTAAACATACTGGTTCTCTGTGGTGTCCTCATCGAAACTGGGGGCTCCTCCAGGAACCTGTTGAGAAGCATCTGCACATTTACATTTACAACATGTTGGAAAATGTATATACGTTATCATGCTATTACCTTTTATTACCTTTTTGACATATATGTATTAAACTGTATTAATCTTTTTAATATGCGCACTATATTTAATCATTAGTCTCTTGGATGAGAAACTGGTGGGCTAAAGGTTGTTTGCAGAACAGAATGACCACGACTTGATAAGAGGAGGCCTGCAGCCGCGGAGAAGCAAGAAAACAAGAAGACCTTGCGATGGAGCGTCTACCAAGAGACAACCCTACATGCAAATTATAAGCTTGGTGTGATCCTGTGATGAATGTACCGCCCTGTATAAAATAAAAAGAGAGGAAGCGGAAGAGACGGCAGAGCATTTAGAGGCATGCTGTATTGCGCGTCTCTGATCGCTCTCCTTGCAAGTAAAAAGAACTCAACTTGTGTCATTTCTCTCTGGTTTATATGTGTTGGAACGACGTATAACTCTAACACAACATTTACCAGACGCCCTTATCCAGAGTGATTTACAATCAGTAGTTACAGGTACAGTCCCCCCCCAGAGCAACTTAGGGTTAAGTGTCTTGCTCAGGGACACAATGGTAGTAAGTGGGATTTGAACTTGGGTCTTCTGTTTCATAGGCGAGTGTGTTACCCACTAGGCAACTACCACTACACTTAACACCTTGCTGCCTGAAAGTGTTTAACATTAATTTATCCAGCAATGGGTGAAAAATAACAAAAGCATGTAGCCCAGATCTTAAACATTTTCAAAATGGGGCCCCTTTTAAGTGGTACTGCTACAGTGTCATTGCCAGCAAAGGGGGTCCTACAAGGGGTACTGACACAGCAGCAGCGCCAGCACTGTGATTCAATGGAATCTTAAACCAGCCACTTCATTAGGATGCCAATCAGCCACATTATTAAGACCTCCCGGTCCTTGGGCCACTTTATTACGGACGCCTGATCCTTCGGCCACTTTATTAGGAACGCCCGGTCTTTCGTCTCTGGCTAGGATGGCCGGAGTACTGTCCTTGAGAGTTGATTGCGCCATGGCCCGATGAGGTACATTGAAAGGATGATCCACGTGACGATGGAGGTCCCAAGAAGTGGGACCGGCCATGGGAGGGGTTGAGGGAGGAGAAGCTACAAGTCAACGTCAGTGACAATGAGGCGGATTGGTGGATGAATGTTCCACAGATACAACCTTCTCTGTGGGAAGTGGGTCCCATTGGAGGAAGTTGAGAGCAGTGTTGAGGGTAAGCTGTGTAGAGGGTGACAGGTGGAGGAAGAAAGTTATGTGTTGTCGATCTTGGAGGAGGTTGCCTTTCATTCTTCAGTGAAGTGTAAGCTCTACCAGAGGTCCGGAGCACAGAAGAAGCGCCAGAGCCATCCTCTGCAAATTTGCCTTCCCGGCAACCCCCAGTCCCTGCCTCCTGGCCCTGTGCCTGCAGGTGGCACATCAGTGCAAGCAGGACTGAAAAGGGTCGGGTGTAACTTACACGCTCCCCTGACAGCTAGCAGCAATGATCCTGTGCCACTAGAGGGCAGCAAGAGCATGTCTGGTAGCCGCCAAGCACCCAAAAGAGTGGAGGAAAAGTGTCATGGCTGCCCACTGCTCACCAAGGGTGATAGTTAAAAGCAGAGGACACGCTTTGTTGTGTCACCGTGTGCTGTAGTGTATCTCAATGACACTAACTTCACTTTCACTTTCAGCTGCGTAGCATAACAGCATTGTTACATCCCGAGTTTGTCTTTACCACCATGTGTTGTGAACATGATGATTACAGGTGGTCTGCAGGCTGGAGTCACTCACAGTTATCTTTATCAGAGCTTGGTTTTGGTTAGTTGCTTTCAGGGTTACAGTCTTCCTGACCAGATCCTTCTTCTTGCCTGGGTAGTCCTTCACCATGACTGTGACGTCCAGCCCAGGTCCTGCGTAATCCTGGGCCTCCACAAACACTCTCTCCAATGACCCCACCCTCAAGATGTTTGGAGACAACATGATGTAGCTGAGGAGTGAAATGCGGAATAATGCCAGATCAATCCCTGTTTCATATTACAGCACAATTACTTACAAATACAGTATTCTATAAAGACATCATGCTGTCTTTTAAAGTGAAGTGATTGTCACATGTGATACACAGCAGCACAGCACAGTGAAATTTGTCCTCTGCATTTAACCCATCATCCTGAGTGAGCAGTGGGCAGCTATGACAGGCGCCCGGGGAGCAGTGTGTGGGGACGGTGCTTTGCTATTGTATTGCTGCTCAGAGGACAACAGATATATGGTTGATGAATTTGTCGCCTCTTTTTTTAACCTTCATGGCGGTTTTTTTTCACTCTTCTCATCATCATCATCAACATCACTCCACTTTTGTTTATTACATAACCACATAGGTGTTATTTCCTGTTTCTTCTTCAGTTTTGTTCTGTAATGTAAAAGCCTACAGTAGGTGTGACCAAACCTTTGCTTAGAAAATAAATGAGTCACGTTCATATATGACATCAGCAACCCCACCTTCATCAGGTGGGGAACAAAAGAGAGCTAGAAATGAAATGCAGGCTGCATTCGACAGGAACCAGACAAATAACCTCTAGCTGAATATTTCAAATATTCTGTGGGACAGTTTTTTTTTTTGTGGTCATCAGCAGAGATGGTGAAGAAATCGCCGTGAGGACCATTTCGTGTCGTGTTGTGCACGCCGATCGGTCTACTTACAGAGGCTCACACTCTGAGAGTGTGGGGGGCGACAGAAGCACAACGAGCCACCACACCGAACGCATCCTGACGTCCTCCTGCTCTGGCCTCTGGTCCCGGCTTCTGCTGTTTGTGCTTCTCACAGCTTACTGTAGGGTCTCCACCGGACAGCAGTGGGATTTCCAGCCAGTGTAGAAAAAAACTTGATCTCATCCCAGATCTCACTCGAGATGATACTCAGTTGCTCAACACAATACTCAAACAAAGTAGCACATGGTGCGGTTCAAAGGTCAATGTTCAAACCATTGTGAGCTCAAACAGACAACACGAGCGGGAAGAGGTGGACTTGCCGGTGTATTTTGGATCGTTGTCCTGCTGCAGAACACAATTTCTTATCAGCTTGAGGTCACCAACAGATGGCTGGACATTCTCCTCCAGGATTTTTTTTGGTAGGAAACAGAATTCACGGTTCCATTTAATCACAGCAATTCTTCCAGGTTCTGAAGCAGCAAAACAGCCCCTGACCATCACACTGCCACCGCCTGTCGTGACCGAATCTTTGGACGTTGTCAGGATTGGCTGCAGCTGGAGACATCACCAGCCGCCCTTTTTTAGTGAACTCTTTTGTGAACCTGACCGTCGTTGTGTACCTGGCAAATGTTAGATGAGTTCTGAGCTCTGGCAATTGCCACACGCCTGGTTTTCATCCTCCCCGTTATTCCCCCTGTTTTCAGCCATCGCGCCGTGTTTATTTGTGTCTGTTAATAAATCCTTGTTTATCGAATGTTCCGTCTCCGGTATTACTTACATCGTCAGCTCGCCGACGTGACAGACGTGGACACTGGTGGATCTGTTATTCGCTCGGCATTTTGGTCCAGTCTCTTTCTTATTCTGGAGCCATGAACACTGATGCAAGCGAGGCCTGAAGTTCTGTTTTTAGAAATGGCTTAATAACAAAAATGTAGATAGATCTCAATTACTTTTTTTTCTATTTGCTCCTTAATTTCTTTGGAGGGTGGTAGTAGCCTAGTGGGTAACTCACTCGCCTATGAACCAGAAGACCCGGGTTCGAATCCCACTCACTACCATTGTGTCCCTGAGCAAGACACTTAACCCTAAATTGCTCCAGGGAGACTGTCCCTGTAACTTCTGATTGTAAGTCGCTCTGGATAAGGGCGTCTGATAAATGCTGTAAATGTAATGTAAATGGACCGCGGCATGCTGTCCAGCTCTTGAGGAACCTTTTGTCCACACCACTTTGTCAGGAGAACAGGTGCGGCAGGACTGGGTGCGGCTGCAGATATTGAACTTAGGTCTGATAAAGCACGGTTATGTTCAAACGTGGGGGGCCATAATTTTTTTTTTTATCCTTTAACATTAAAATGCTTCACTTAAAAACATATTTGGTGTTACTTGTGTCGACTTTGAGTAATATTTACTATTATTTTTTAATGATCTGAAACAAAAAAAAGTAAGAAATCAGAGATAAAGAGGTAAAGAGGTGGACTCGTAAAGGTTGGTGGTTCAAGTCCTGAACAGCCTAGGTGCCACTGAGGTCCCCTTGAACGAGGTTCCGTCCCAACACACTGCTCCCCGGGTGCCTGTCATGGCTGCCCACTGCTCACCAAGGGTGATAGGTTAAATGCAGAGGACACATTTAGTTGTGTCACCGTGTGCTGTGCTGTCACTTTACTTTAATCAATTTACTGCCCTTCTGCTGGCTTGTGATGTTTTGTCGTCTGTACGTAATCGACACAGATACCGGCAACATTGATGCCACCAGGCTTCTGAAAAGTGACATGATTATGTGACAGGGTTACCTCACTCATATGACATGATTATGTGACAGGGTTCCCTAACTCATATGGACATTTGAAAGCAATTGTCCTTTTAATTTTTTGAGGAAGGAAGACATTACGAGTTACATAATATAAGATACATATTTATAGCTCACTTAAAACAAATCTATATTTGAAAACCGCGTTTTATTGGCTTTTTACACCGTAGTCTGCACAATGACAATAAAGTTTAATCGAATTGAATCTATTATAAATGACAGGCTCGTGAAACTGACTAATTCGTAACTCATTTAGCCCGCAATGAAAACAGGTTAAAATATGCAACAATGAAGAGAAAACCAACTAATCAATTTAAATGGATCAATTAACGGATTATTATTTTCTGACATCAATAAAGCAATGTTTCATTAATTTATGCAGCCATATTCTAAAAGGTCTTGCATAAACTGCTCAATGCTTGTGGATCTTCTTCTGAACTCCCGGGTTTTACTCTCCTCTTCAGTTGGCCAGTATTCAACCCAGGTGCGTTCACCCAGCAAGTACTGGAAGCTGCGGGGAGGATAATCAAATAACTTGTTAATGAGGATGAAAAAGGACCATGCCGATTCAGAGGCTCAGTCGCAACCATAATCTCACCTCCCATCCGTCCTTATAACGTCTTTAGCATGGCCGATTATCAGGTAGGAGTGGCCGTTGGTCAGACCCAGGCCACTTCTGCATGAAGGATGTGAAATGAACCAGCGAGCTGCGTTCACTGCTACGGAGTCGGTACCTGGAAGAAGAGAATCGCTAAGAACGATCAGTCGTTCATTTTATAAAACGATGTGAAAATGATCCTTTCCTGTGGGAAAATGTCTCCATCCAGGGGGGCCATCAAAAAGAATGCAAGGTCCTCACTCGTTGATAGCGTGAATTCCCACTCTATACTACAGGCGCGTCCCTGACTGCTTGCTTGTGTTCGACCCCTCTGCCTGGAACCTTCATTGCTTGACTACTACCCATGATTCCCTTTAGCTCTACTCCATCCCCGATCCCAGAGGCAACACGGTTTCTGATTCAGCGGGTCCTGAAGCACCACCCCCTTCTCCTCACTGTGCATTTGCCCAAATGATACACACTTTGGGACCATCAACGTTCCATCAAAATGATGGTTTAACATACACCTTGGACCATTAAAATATTGCAAGTGGAAAAATAAAAATCCTACGTGGAATGACACCACATCAATTCAAAAATGTAAATTTAATCCAGCTAAAATAAAAAAAAAAACAATTCAAATCAAATGGATATGATACAAATTCCACATGAAAAATGAATTGGAACGTGATCGAGCTTCTACCAAGGAACGGAAACATCTGAAAACATCTGAAGCGATCCTCAGCCTACCTTCTTTAATCACCTCGTTCACCTTCATGTGGTAGGAGTCGGTTTGCGCTGTTAGATTTTTTCTCTCCACAGTAACTTTGTAAACTGGAAAACAGTAAAGTGTTGTAATCATCATCCTCATCATCACTCCTGTTTTAATATGAATAACATGAATCCGTACCATAATCCATGCCAGGTTCGCATGCCGTAAATGATCGCTCCTGGGGGTCGACCTTCTCTTTCCTCTGGAAGCTGCAGCTCTCTGGGAAAACATCACCGGCAAGATGAAGGCACGCTTTCTACATGCCGCGTACGCTGTGACGTCACCGGTACCTTCAGCACACTGGCAGACGTCCTTGTGGCAGATCCTGTGTAAGGCTCCGCCCGTCTTTTCAGGGTGATAGAACTTCACACAGCGGCTCTCTGAAGCAGAGAACAGCAGATGGAACGAAGTTAATGACCTTAATGATGTAGATTATTCTGGACAGAAGGTTTCTTGAAGCATGATATTCTCAGAAACATAATGTAAGTGACATTTTAATAATTCAATTATTTCCTTATTCAATGTTTTGATAAAACAGTGACTGTACCCATGTGACTGTACTCGTACACAGCAACCGCAGCAGGCTGTAGAGCCCCAACGTCCAACATCTTATGGACTCGGAAGGCAACCCTGTCTGGTCTTCTGTGAGAAACCTGGTGGATATCAGAGCAACAAGACCACAGGCAGCTCGAACCCGTTTTCACCAGTTTTCAGCGCTTTCATGCAGGTTTTGAATTCGCATATCTGCATGTGTCGTGTGTACGGTGCCGTCTTGCCCAGTTTAACAAATGATTTTATTGGGTGGTGATTCCTGACCTTACTTAAGTAGATGACGAGGGACCCTTTCTCCGATAAATGCTTATCCATCTCGAATGCCTCAATGTTCCTCTCCCTGCCAGTGGACAACTAGAGCGTAAAAACAGGAGAAAATGAGTGCAAAATATAGGTGCTATGGCCAGCTGCGTCCAGTTGTGTTTGTCCAAGGTCTCTTACTCTTTTCAGGTCGTTTGTGTCCACAATGTGTCCAGTCAACTGACCGATGGTAAGAATAGTAAAACCTGCATCCCTGATGTCAGAAAGGTACCTGGGGGGAGAACATGAGTTCAGGATTTCATATTTAAAAGTAGGGTTTTTCTCAAAGCAGTGGGGTGCAAAAGTCATGTGGAAATAATGCTCGACGGCGGGCGTGTCTGTCGAGCAGGATGTGCAGGAGTGGTAACCTTTGACTGATTGGCTGACGTTGTGCTAGGTCATTCGAATAAAAGTGAGTCATTGGCCAGAGGTTATGAAAGGAAGCGGATTTGAAGGGCTGGCACTTGCAAGGTAACACTTAATAAACTTCCTGCTACAAAGTGACTGACCCATAATTCAGTTCTGTGATGCATGACATCACCCAATTGAATGTGCATGGGACGCATGTAAAAAAAAATCTTCCTGACATGTGGGGAAAAGTTTCAGAACTGCTGACAGAAAATAAGACTATAGATCATGCTTACAGGATATCGATGGACAATAAAAATGTTGCGTTGGCTCCCCTGTACGATACTGTAACAAACAAAAATGAACAATAGTCATGAGCACAAAAGATGGATGAATAAAATGAACTGGTATCTGTAGAAATTAACATTTACATTTAAGGCATTTGGCAGACAGCCTTATCCAGAGCGACTTACAACGTGCCTTCAAGTTACCATCGATGAAATGATCAATTCCGGTTCATTAGGACCCTCAACTATGAATACAACCTTTTTAATTCACTCTGTTGTAGTTTCTATACATAAGACAGACAATAAGAAGGTTACAAGTTCATCTAAATATTCTCTAAAGAGGAAGGTCTTGAGCTGCCGTGTGAAGGGGCTCAGTGACTGAGCTGTTCTGACCTCAAGGGGAAGTTCATGGAGGGAACGTAACAGTGGGGTGGTGTGGGAGAATTTGGGAAGGTTGAAGATCAGTCGTGCTGCTGCATTTTGTATGAGTTGTAGAGATCGGATGGTAGACCAGCTAGAAGGGAGTTGCAGTAGTCCAGTCGTGAGATTACTAAGGACTGGACCAGTATCTGGGTGACCTGTGTTGACAGATAAGGACAGATTTGTCTGATATTGTACAGAAGGAATCTACATGAGCGGGAAAGGTTGCTGATGTGAGTTGAGAAGGAGAGTTGGATGTCTGTTGTTACTCAAAGGTTGCGGGCTGTTGTAGAAGGCGAGAGCTGTGAGTTGTCTAGGTAAATAGCAAGATCTTGATGTGGTGAAGAATCTGCTGGAATGAATATTAGTTCAGTTTTGGTGGGATTGAGTTGGAGGTGATGGGCTGCCATCCAAGACGAGATGTCGGTTAGACATGCAGAGGTTTTCGAAGCAGCACGTAGATCAGAGGGAGGAAAGGAGAAGATGAGTTGTGTGTTGGCATAGCAGTGGTAAGATAATCCATGTGAGGAAATGACCTCACCAAGTGATCTTGAGAAAAGGAGAGGACCAAGTACTGAGCCTTGAGGGACACCAGTGGAGAGTCTATGTGAGGCAGAGGTGGATCCTTTCCAAGTCACTTTGTAAGATCGCTCATCAAGGTAGGAAGCAAACCACTGTCATGCTGAGCCCTGAATTCCAAGCCTCTTCAGGATAGACAAGAGAGTCTTGTGGTTAACTGTGTCAAAAGCTGCAGGGAGGTCGAGGAGAATAAGAACCAATGACAGTTTTGCCAATCTGGCCGCATGTAGCTTCTCAGGAACAGCCAGAAGGGCCATCTCAGTAGAAAGATCAGTTCTGAAGCCAGACAAGTTAGGATCCAGGAGGTTGTTCTGTGCCAAATGAAATGATAGCTGATTGTAGACACACAGCTCAAGGATTTTGGAAAGAAAGGAAATGGCATGAAAAGAAAATTTGCCATGAAAAAAATGACATGAAAGAAAAATGAATGCCATGGTTTAATTGCAAATTTGAACCCCAGCCTATTAGTAAGTCTTACCTTTTGGCTGCTTGTCCAGTGTCAGATTAAGTGTGAAATTCCCACATGCCTCCTCCTTCTCAGAGGGCAGGGCGTAGTACAGAGTCATCACCTGTAGGCGGTCGGAGGAATCATCGTTGTGACTGCCGTACTCGACCTCAGGTGAGCAACTCATGCAGCAACCGAATACTCACGGAAAACGTTCCTTCCCCGTTTCCCTTGGCTGTGACTGTTAGATTCTGGTTCAGACTGAGCTGCAAGAAAACCAAGTCACAACGTTAACTTGGAACTGGCAGTGTGAGGAGACGCCAGGACGGAGTGGTAGGAGGGACCTTGTCCGAGCGGCTGATGAACGCGTTGCCCCGACTGAAGGTCCACGTCACGGCTTTGCTTCGTCCAGACACATCAATGTTCACCTCCAGGTTGATGTCGCTCAACTTCCTGATCTGCCTTTTGTATTCAGCCACTGCTTGGTACACCATGAAGGTGGACTGGTCATGCATCACACACACACACACACACACACACAACCAAAAAATAATAATATGTTGCATATGAAACATGGTGATGCACAATCATTTGTGTCACATTTGCTCTTTTCTAACTCCCACCAACAGGACTGCAGGGGGAGCACGGCCACCCGGAAGTCCCGTATAAAACCTTGGATGCCACCTGCCCATTGTGCTAGCTGTCTCTTGAGAATCCCCGCCTAACGTGCCCCCGACTACTGGATTTTCCCTGAAACACATAGCCAGCTTATTGCGATCCCCTTGACCGTCCTCCAGCCGTCCCTCGTTCTCCAGTCCCGCTTCGCCCTCTTCCCCCGTTCCGCTGATATGTGCGAGTGTGCCCTCTGGCTCGAGCCATTGGACACCTATTAGTTGTAAACCACTGCAGCTATCTTTACCACTGGACATTAAACTCTCTCTGTCCGACAATGTTCAAAAAACGTCTGACAAAACGTATCGTTTCACTCAGGCTTTTTGAGTCTGGATATTAGTTTTTTTTTTAATATTTATGGATTTTATTTGTTGTATTTTTATCTTGAATGTACATCACTTTAAAACTGTGCTATTTATGTATATCTACATATGTTTGTTACCAGGATAAGTGATAAATGATAAAATTCGAACGATTGTCAAAGTATGGGATGTGAAAAAAGTTGCCAGTAAAAGGACCACACTGAACCGCATGCAGAAAAAAAAAAAATATATAAAAAAATAAAAATAAATAAAATTAGGACAGAAACAACTACGTTCAGCTGATACATGAAAACATCCTAGGAAGATTGTTCAGAATAGAAAAATTGACTTTCTGCTGAGGTTTTTTACCTGAGTTGACCCGTATCCTCCACCAACAAATTGCTTCTGTTTATTCAGCCAACGCACAATGGCTCCAGTCTTCTCAAACTCCTTCATCCTGAGAAGGGCTAAAAGTGCATAAGCGGTGGCTTCCAGGGAGAAGACGTGACTCCCGGGTACTGGCCACGCTGTGCCATCTGAGGAACGGAAGCAGGATTTTGGACTAGATCCACTTTGGGCGGCAGAAAACAACACCAAAGGAGAAAGGAGTGATGAGGTCTCTGACCATTTAAACTGAACTGTAAAAGGATGTCCTTAGGCAGCTTCTCTGTGCTGGCCAAGGCGTATGAGGCCATGGCCACCGCGTAAGGACTCTTCAGGGTCTGGATCCTTAGATTCAGGTAACGTGTAGCTTTTCCCATGCTTTCCAACAGTCTCTGAGAAGGGAAAAAACCACACCCATGTATTCTGCTGTTTGGCAAAGGGGATTTTCTTTTTTTTTGCCAGCGTGGCTACAGCAAATGTCAGGAAGCTTATGAATGAATTCATTACTCACACTAACGTGGTCATCACAGATCCTTTGACCCTCTTGCATGGAAATGAGCACAAAAGCTGTTAAAGAGGCGTCGCCGTCTTTCCCGTATATCTTGCCCTAGTCACAAATGAATACACAGGACATACACCTTACAGAAGTAAACGGTACATCCAATCTACACCAATAAAATGCTTGTCCATGCAGTTAACTGCTAATTTGTCTCATCGTCTTTGGACCTGTATCCAGAGGTCAAGTGCTTTTAATTTTGTGGACTTATTTCTGTCCACAAAAGAAAGTCTTTTTTTGCCCACAGAATGCATTTTGTTTACAACAGAAAGTAATTTTTGTCCACAGAATGCTATTTGTCCATAACACAAAGTCATTCCATTGAAAGAATACATCTGGTCAAGGACAGAAAGACATTTTGTCCTTGAAAGGCATTTTGTCTACAACAAAATGATGATATTTAAAGGATGGTGGGTGCTGATGTCCTTGTGTTTTTTTTTTTTATTATTTGTGTGTATGAATTGAGAAAGGACGTCTCTCTTTCTTTGGACAAAATGCAGCTATACTTAATTATACTTAACTTTGGGCCACCAAACGTGCACATTTTAAAACAACCTTTCTGAAGGGAACAGTCTGGGATGGTGCCTCCATAGACATGCTGCATTACCATGTGGTTCCCATATTACAATTTTTTCTGTAGGACATCTTAAGTCTTGTGGACAGTGAGAGTCCAAGTGTCTTTTATGCAGGTAAGGAGTTGAGAAGCTCCCAATGTCAGCTCCTTACTTGTATAAAACACAACCGGGAGCCAGAAATCTAGTTAACTTAAATGATTGAATACTAGTTCATTAATTAAAAGGCAATTTAATTTATAACTTTTTGAGAGGTATTATTTACATTTTTTTCCTCCTGTTTCTAACAAAATATCATCTCATTGAAATTTAAAACTGATAATTTCTTTGTTAGTGTTTAAACTTGCAAAATCAGCAAAAGCTCAAATAGTTATTTCCATGACTGTATGTGAAAACCGCTGATTAATTTGTGACTTATTGCTGTTCATGCAGGAACAAGACAGAGAACGCAGTACGAGATAAAGGTGTCCTTCATACCGTGCTGTCCTGAACATACACCACCGGAGCCATTTCTGCGAAGGATCCATCCGGCAGCTGTGCCTTTAAGATCAACCACTTGAGGGCATCACAGAGCACATTGTCGTTTATGCTGATGATGTCACTGGCCATGGAGAAAACTCTGACCACGAATGCAGTCAGCCTGGAAGGGGGGTACAAAAACCATGTGTACAACTAAAAGGAATTTTATTTGATATTAGTGGGCCTATTGAATGTCCTCAGCAAGACCAGCTGTACTCACCAAGTGCTGCTGGGATATTCTAGAAACGCACCATATGAGCCGTCCGCCTTGCGGTAAGCAAGCTGCTCCTGGTAACCTGAGGACAGGAGGTTCAGTCAATAATACAAATACGAGGACAGATGGAAAAAAGAGGTGGGCCTTCTCACCAGGAACTAACCTGCTTTGATTAACCTGAGGGCCTTTTCTCGCAGGTCCACCCCCACTTTATCCCACTGGTTGGTTTGGTCCAGGTAGAATGTGGCAATAAGGGGCTGTGTCATGGTGACCAGATTGGTCTCCCCATTTCCATGAGGCTGTATAAGAAACGAACCCATGGACCCTCCATGAATGACGTCCTCCACTATGTTTTTTGTCTCTGGCCCTTAAACACAGGGCAGGGTTTATTTCACACATCACAACCATCACATGGTTTATTTGAACTGGGATAGTGTGGTTTTACCTCTCACTCTTAGGTGTGTGCTGGCAGGTGTGTTTGGCACTCGTCTTCTCAGAGAGCCACTTCTGACCTCTTGGTGCTGGACACCATCTACAAGATGAGAAGATGGTGAGAGTGGCAGGGCAGTGACAGGAGTAAAATAGAGAACTAACTTCATGTTATCATGATGAGAAGTGTGATTGACCAACAGAGGTAGGTGGCAGATGGCTGAATTTCTTCTTCTCCCAACTAAAAATAATAATAATCATCATCATCTGTCACGGTTCTGACCATAGACTTGAACTTCATGGTGTTAATGTCCCTGAATGTCTGCACCTGATGTTCTGTGTATAAATACTGCCTTATCATGTCCAGTCCACGTCGGGTCGTTGACTGTGTATGTCTTTCTTTCCCTGGTCCTGTTTTTTGTAAAAAGTAAAACCCCTATCTTGTGTAAGTTATGCAATTGAGTCCTTCCTTCCTGCTTCCTTCCCGCTGTTCCGACGATCCTGGCAGCATCATAATATAGAATGACTGTACTAGTCGATAGCTAACATTTTTACAATGTAATAGTTGTACCATGTAGCCATATACATGGTGCAACCTTTGTTGTATTACTAATTTTTTTTTTTTTACGTACTGTGTTGAGATGGATTCAGGTGCAGGTTCATCACCTCAATCCTCGTCAGCACCCCCTCTGGCTGAAAGACACAATTCCACAAATTGGATTTGAATGCTGTTATTATTTGAAACAAGAAATTTACCCATCCAGAACAAAAATGATTTACAGGGAGGGTCAAACTCTATACTTTTGTCTTTAAACGTAATGCAAACTATGTGACCAGTGAAGTCCGCTACATGAGGTTCACAGCTGGACTCACCACAACGTGGAGATCCTTCTTAATGCCGTCGTTCAGGTAAGAAGCGAACACAATGGCTTTGACCTCAATGGTGTGCAGGCCCAGAGCCATGGGGACGATGACAAACGGTACAACACGGGAAGACATGGCGTCCAGCTCCACGGTGGTCTGGTAGCTGCCCCTTTTACTGGCAACGCTGCACACGTGTTCAGTCTCCATCAGCTCCACCCGCACCTAGTGGCAGAGATGTGACATCATGTATCTCAAAAGGCTACAGCAAGATAAACGGTGTGGATATTAATGTACAGTACAGGCTAAACGTTTGGACACACCTTCTCATTCAATGTGTTTTCTTTATTTTCATGACAATTTACGTTGGTAGATTCTCACTGAAGGCATCAAAACTATGAATGAACACATGTGGAGTTCTGTACTTAACAAAAAGTGGAGACCTGGCCTCCACAGTCACCAGACCTGAACCCAGTCGAGATGGTTTGGGGTGAGCTGGACCAACAAGTGCTAAACACCTCTGGGAACTCCTTCAAGACTGTTGGAAAAGCATTTCAGGTGACGACCTCTTGAAGCTCATCGAGAGAATGGCAAGAGTGAAGAGTGTGCAAAGCAGTAATCAGAGCAAAGAAACTAGAATATAAAACATTTTTCAGTTATTTCACATATTTTTGTTAAGTACATAACTCCACACATGTTCATTCATAGTTTTGATGCCTTCAGTGAGAATCTACCAACGTAAATCGTCATGAAAATAAAGAAAACACATTGAATGAGAAGGTGTGTCCAAACTTTTGACCTGTACTGTACATGAAGAACTCGAACCGTCTATTCTCAATTCAAAACTTCATAATGTTCATTTTGCAGGCAGGCCAATTCAAATAAAAATATTAATTCAAACGCTAATAATAAAAAAATAAGATGATTGTGTTAAAGTATCATACGTGTTTCAAGAAGATTATGGATTCAAAATTATTTGTGCGCCAGTTTGAAAGCCAGAGTGAATTTTTGTAATGTTCAAATGAAAAAATAAAGTGATTTTGCTAATTGATCATTAAAGCTACATTAAAGAAACTAGCCAGGGGCGTTGGAGGGAAGATCAAATTTAATAAATATCTGTCTGTTCGTTGTGCTGCTGAAGATGCCCCTACTTTGATCTGGTCTTCGTCGTTGTTGTTGAGAACGGCTCTGATTTCCAGCTGCTCGCCGCGTTTCGATGAGAACGGCATCAGCAGGTCAATGAAGAAACTCTTTACGACGGTCATTTCCAAAGGTTTGGCCACACATATACCTGAATACAAAGACCTTTGTATTTTTCATTAAACCTTGTAGTTTGTTGATAAAGGGCTGAGACTGGATAAAGGGGACCTTACCGTGAGTTTTGGAGACGCTAATGGCTACAATTTGCCAGCTGGTGATGGAATCTTTCAGGAAGCTCCCCTTCATGATGGAGGTCGTGGAACTGAGGCAAGCAAATGTCAGTCAGTCGACTACAAACACAACTGAACAAAGGGCATCACAGTACTGTCTTTTGAAGTGAAAGTGAAGTGATTGTGAAATTGTCATTGTGAAACACTGCAGCACAGCACACGGTGACACAACGAAATGTGTCCTCTGTATTTAACCCATCACCCTTGGTGAGCAGTGGGCAGCCATGACAGGTGGCCGGGGAGCAGTGTGTGGGGACGGTGCTTTACTCAGTGGCACCTCTCCAGTGGCACCTTGGCAGATCGGGATTTGATTATGGGGATGCTTAAATGCCAAATTGATGAATCGTATTGAGTGTATCATTATATCCCTATTGGACATGTATTTAAGGTTCATCTTCAATTTGTTGGGTTAGTAGGGAAAAAGCAAATAGTTCCACCTGATCTAGCTAGCTTTTGCGGCCGCAGTTCAATCACTGGGCCCACAGCAGGTACGTAGAAGCCTAAGAGGACAGCCCCCCGGAGGTATTCGAGGCCATGGTCGGCATCGTACATGAATATCAGGTGGTCATTGTGGACAACGCATGCTCATTGTAGATTTATCTCTGTCATGATGGCTGGACATGGTGAGGAAGAAGGACGCATACGCACAACATCACGAGACGGGTTCACACAACATGGAGAATCACCAAACAACAGCACTGGAACAACATTGTAAAGCCACAAAGAGGCCTGCTTTATACAAGACAAACACAAAACTCTCGCCCGAACCCCATATCCAAAGTATCCCCTTCCTGACAGTACTCTCCCCCTGGTGTGAAGCTGCTTCACCTTGCCTTGAATCCCACCAGACATGTGACCATGGGGCAGGCAACCTTGACCACACTGAAAACCCATTGTCAGGACCTGGTTGGGTCGTTCTGTCTCGGTGGCTGGACATGGCATACGCACAACGTCACAAGGCAGGGGGTTTATTAAATGGAGGGAAGAACAGGGGAAACATCCGCAAACAACGACATAACTGCCAACAGAAACAAACTGGGCAGCTTTATACAGTCAGACAAAGGTGAAAACAACCAGGAACCAAAATAACACTGGACCAACATGAAAATTCGGTCCGGACCCCGGATCCTGAGTTGCCCCTTCTGGACCGGATCTTGCCGACCAACCGATTCGCTCCAGACTACTCTTTCATCTCGCTCTCTAATGATATGATCCTGCCTGCAATGACCCACGCCGGCGGACTCATCTACAGCCTGCCACCTTTCCTTGCGCCTATGTCATGGTAACCCCAGTCTCCTCTCTTAACCTGTGTGACACGTATCCCGCTGCGGAGTCAGCCCTCTCTTGTCCTCACTCCCAGGTCTTCCGTGGTCTCCCAGATGAAACCCAAACAGCCTCAACCTACAGTGTCCAGCTCTCCTGTGGCTTCTTCATGCTCCCTCACGATTTCTGCTAGTGCGCCACCAGGGCCCAGCCGTGACAGTACTACATTTACAGCATTTATCAGACACCCTTATCCAGAGCGACTTACAATCAGTAGTTACAGGGACAGTCCCCCCCTGGAGACACTCAGGGTTAAGTGTCTTGCTCAGGGACACAATGGTAGTAAGTGGGATTTGAACCTGGGTCTTCTGGTTCATAGGCGAGTGTGTTACCCACTAGGTTACTACCACCCTAGAGGTAAACTGTTCCCATTATTTGATCCCGTTCCCATACGTCCTGCAGCACAGAGGTTCCAGAAAGTAAAACTGCATCCTCAGCTCACCACTGCATTTTGGCCACTGGACACTGTGGAAGAACCACATCCTCCCACAACCAGCTCTCTGGGAACTGGGATCGGGACACCACGTCCTCTGAACTCAGGTAAAGATCATCTTCATCCTCACCTGCTCAAAGACACACACACACACACACACACATGAAACAGTCGCACACTTGATAGTTTCAGGCAGTTTCTGCATTTCAGATGATGGAGGTAAGAAGGAGGATTTACTTCGGGCGAGATGGAGCTGCTGCGTCTTGCTTTCTTCTCTCTGGACAACCGCCTCCTTGCAGCAGCTCAGGAAGGTGCGGACACACTCTGCGTCTCCGTTAACGTACTCAGCGCGCCGTTCGCAGTTGTAGCCCATCAGAGACTCCTTCATCCCATCCATACAGCACCACCTCTGGCCTCCTGAATACTGACTTGCTGAGAAACGGAGAGATTGGACACTTTGGAGGCATCTGAAAGGCCCAGGAGTATGTAATGCTAGAGTATGATGCCTTCAGAAACTATGGTATAACACTACGCATAATTTCTACAACAGCAGAAATAACCATTTGGTATATAAACAATAGAACACATATTTTGAGTTTTATACAGTCTGGTTACTTGATTGAATTTTAATCATTTACAATGCACAAATGCATCAAGATATAAATCTGTTGTCATCATACCCATCACATGATCTAAATACATCAGTCAATCTATCCAGTCATACTTTAGAACATTGTTGGAGAAACAGCACTTGCCTAGAGTGGACTGGACATCAGCTAGCGGAGCTGAGCGTCGATTTCGTCTAGCGATGGCAGGACAGGCGGCACCTGAAAAACGCCACACATGAAGTCACTGGTGGGTGACAAATCCTGTAGGACGAGCACAAGTTTGATCGATGGTGTCGTACTTGTCCTGGTTTTGGTGCCTCCTGCACTGCTGGACACGAACACCAGTCCAGCATCGTAGAAAACTCCCATACTGTCCTTCCCACTGCCAGGAGAGCAGCCAGGGTCCTGGCTTTCAATCGTGTCCCAGATCTGGACGGAGGTGAGTTTTTACTGAAACGAATGTGGCAGATGTGAAACATCACTGGTGAAAACAGTACCTTGGTCTGAGTGAGTCTGTGCTGGTTGTTGAGGACGTAAACGGCTTTATCCACGGCCACCAGGCCCACCTTCGCCCCAGGATCTCCAGTGATTGATAAACTAAAGGGTTTATTGGGCCAGTAGGCCACCTGGGGGTTAACCAGCTCCACCTTCAGCTACGTGGAGAAACAGAGTAAAAAATCTGCACAGACTAGACAATAAATCATCTTAGAGGAACCATTAACCTACCGTTCCCATACAGGTGTCCTTCACATCGACCCAGGCCGAGTCGGACACCACCTCAGAAGAACCCACGTGGTAATAGGCTACAATGCGGAAGGAGGGGACCATGTCTTCAGTCACGGGTAACGACACTATCACCAGAGACTGGCCCTGCCTCTTGAACCTCTCGCCGCGAACGATCTGGCCTTTGTTCACGATCTGGTGAAATAAAAACATCCATCCTGAGGTGGAACTTGTTTCAGAAGATGGATAAGAGCAAGGTGGAGATGATCTAAAAACACACCAGGTAGGTCAAATCTTGGTTCTGGACCCCAGGACTGTTGCCAAGAAGATTCAGACTGATCTTAACCTGCTGCCCGATGGCGAGTTCTGCTGCATCTACTCCAATATGTAGGTAGTTTTTGGAGTTTTTAGGTGTTTTATAGGCCTGGGCTGTCATCTGTTTCTCAGCTTGTCTGCCCTCTGCGAGGTCAGGGGCCTTGGTCTTCACCTGAGATAAAATGCAAGCCTTCTGTGAAAGGATTCCCCCACTCGCTTGACACGACCAGCACATGCATGACATTGGGACTGCCCGTGTGTCTTAGTTTTCCGTCCGGGTAAAACACTGAATATGGGGCCAAACACATTATACATGATGGGGTAGATGATAGGGTGGTAGTAGCCTAGTGGGTAACACACTCGCCTATGAACCAGAAGACCCAGGTTCAAATCCCACTTACTACCATCGTGTCCGTGAGCAAGACACTTAACCCTGAATGTCTCCAGGGGGGACTGTCCCTGTAACTATTGATTGTAAGTCACTCTGAATAAGGGTGTCTGGTAAATGCTGTAAATGTGATGGCTTTTCACAGAGATGCGTGCAACCCTTCTTCACGAAATATGTTTGCATGGCCGAAGTTTCCTGCCACGGCCCAGTGCTAGAACAAGCGCACTTCCTAGTGGCAGCGGCAGAGAGTTTTAATTTATTTTTTTACAATTTTATCCCTAAATATTTGAGAACTAGTTTGAGGCTGTCACCAGTAGGTGAAAAGTCAGGTAAATGCAGAGCTGAAAAATTGATCCTGTGACAGCATGATGAGGATCGTTTGATTTGGCTTATCGTGAAACTAGTGAATTGTTGCAGGCAAAGCAATAGAGCCACATACAACGCAATATATATACGAATTGCTCATGATGACAATATGAATATTTGATTGATTTACAGTTTGCATTGAACGCTTACAGTGATGGGAAGGACAGATGCTGTTTGCAGTGTGTTGATTGAAACTCTCGCCAAGCCATTTGCTTTAGTCACACCGTAGAGAGCAGATTCCCCACTGGTCACTTCTATAGGGACGCCACCCGCCGGGGAACGGTCAGGATTGGTCACGTAGACCTGCAGTGAGAGCAGAGATGAAGTTCATCAAGGTGCAGTACGTTCATTTGGCCAAGGCTTTTATGCAGTCAAAGTTTAATATGTAAGATCACCGAAACGTCGAAAAACATCCCAGGCTTGAAGTACTTGGGGGTCTTTTTTAAATGAATGGTGTACGGTGATGTGACAATCTGAATGCCTTGTTTCTGGGCCTCCACCATCTCGCCTGAAAAGAAGCAAAGTTGAAGAAATCAGCTCACAATGATGATATATGACTGATAACACACACCAGCATCATAATTCAGCTGTTTTTATATGGAAAAGAGAAATAGCTGAGAAACTAAATCATATTGGTTATATGGTAGCTACACTCAGGTCAAAACTAGAAAGCTCTAAAACACAAGATGCTTGTTTTTTTTTACATTTATATATCTCACCTGCATGTTCTGTCTTACACAAGGGGAAAAGCCTAGGTTGCCTTATAAAGACTTATATCGAAAAAGTCAAACAAACAGGGGATACAAATTGAACAAAATTCTCCTTTCTATGATCAATTGTCTTTTTTTTCAAATGTGTGACTACTTTTGAAAGTTAATTTTTTTGCATGTGTCATTTTTTTGTACATGTATCTGTTTTTGCATCTGTGAAGCTTTGCGTTTTTTTTTTCAAAATTTTTGCATGGATTGGGGTTTGGTCGTGCTGATTTTTCATGTGTGTCTGTTTTTGCCAGTGTTGGCTTTTGCACAAAGTTTTTACATGTGTCTGTTTTTGCATCTGTCAAGCTTTTTTTTTTTTTTTTTTACATGTGTCTGTATTTGTAATTTTTTTTACATGTGCCTATAATGTCTGTTTTTGCATCTGTGATGCTTTTACATGAGTCTGCAATTTTTTTTTCTTTTATAAGTGTCTGTTTTTGCACATGTCTGTTTTTTCATGCCAGTTCTTACATGTGTATTCATGATTTGGCACCATCTACTGTTGATATTGATGTAGCTCCACAGAAGAAAACTTTATAAACCTAAACTTACATGTTGAGTATGCAGAGTGGAGAACTGTTATTGAATTTCCCCCCTAAGGCAATGTCTACAGTCACCATAAATAAAATATAAAAAAAAGTTCTGGTCTCAGGTCTGATATTATGCCCAGGAGGAGCAGACCCGTTGAAAAACCCACATTCCAGTTACCTGTGTCTGTTTGAACGCTAACGGATATGTATATGGAGGAGTGGACCAGCTGGTTCACATCTGGGAAGGTCTGCAGGATCTGCTCTCTCTTCAGCACAGCCTCGCCTCTACCGCCTCTGATCTGCAGGAAGACACGCGCCTCCGCGTCAAATACGCAGAGGAAAATAGGGCAAAAACTTGAGGCTGTTCATTTACCTCGACTCTCCTTAACGAGCCGGGTAAACTCCTCTTCACGCTGTTCCTCATGACGCCAAACACCACGAATGCAGTTCCAGACACCTCCTTCCCATACAGATACCTTCAGCACAGAAACATTCAGCAGTGGACATCACTGGTCGTTGTCCTATTATTGATCAAGTCTAATTTTTTGAGAACATGAGAACATAGATCATGTTCTCATACAGTAGACCATGGCTTGATGCTGATTTTACATATTAACCTTTTTTGAGTACTGTTACGAAAATGTGTTGCCCAAAAACTGTGAAATGATTACTTATCAACGGTCACACTTTATGGGTTTTTTTGGAAAACAATTTATGACAAAAGTAAGAAATGCATTTATTTAAAGTTGATGGGAAACCGCTGTTTTCAAGTTTATTACTAAATATAAATTTTCAACATGAACAATAAATTATAGGATGTGTTTTGTACAATGTCATAAAAATTTATGTTGTTTATTACAAAAACTAATCATATTTTCTATAAAAACTGTAAGTTGTCAACATCATAATGGTATTTATTCTATACATTCTAGACCATGATCATTTTAAGAAAAAAGAAAATGGATAATTCTTATTATATTCCATTCTTACCGGGCCTCAATGTCAATGCTCAGTTGTTCATCATCAACATGAAAGAAGGGCTTTTTGCACGTCAGCGTGACCTCAAAGCTGGGCAACACTGAGAAAAACACAGCAAGATGCCAGGTTATGTAACAGTCTCTGGGGTCAGGACCTCGGCCATGGAGCTGGAACGCAGCACTCTGTGTGCAGGGCTTTCCGCCATCTGCTCTGTAGCCAACAACCAATGCCTTAATCTGTGCGCCATTTTATTATTTTATAAAATTGTATTATTAGTTTCTTCAGAGCAAAGCATCGATACTGAAATGCTAATATCTGGTCATTTTACTATTAGATTTATTTACAGTATTACCATTTTAACTAAATATACAGTAAGTAGATTTTATAGAGAGCCTTTCAAGTGGATTTTAAAAGAGAGAAAACAACCTCACCATATTCTTTGATCTCAAATTCGACAGTGAAGTTCCGTTGCGGGGTGCTTTGGAACCTCGTCACCACCTTCCAGATACCAAGACTCAAGATACCATGACACAAAAAAGCAATAAACTTAATTTGCAGAAAACATCATCATCATCATCATCATCATCTTCATCATCATCACTGCTCAGTTGCTGACTAAATGACATTTGGTTTTCTTCATCATAAGGAACAAACATCATAAGGAACAAACCAACATTACAGCACACCCTTTCTTAAACACACCTCACTACATCAGGAATTTTGAGCTCTTCAGATTTCATCCCTTTGTTCGGATAGATGACTTTCCTGGAGATGAAGATTCCGTCTGGACTCTAATAAAAAAAACATGAATAAATAAACAAAAACACACATTGGCTCGTCCTGTCGAATGCAAATGGCACAAATAAGGCTTTTGCAGAGGCTGTGGTTGTCACACCAGTGTCACATCACTCACCAGAACCTCTACTGAGATCCCCGTCTCAACAGGTAGCAGACCAGGACTCATAGACAAGATCCTGTACTTCACTGAATAACAAATTGTGTTAAAACCGAAGAAAATTTAATTTTTTTGATAGCAGGATGAAAGGACAGATAAGCCTACTGTGCACTTTAAATTGGACAGACCCACATATTTCAATAACTGGAAAAAACGCCACCCCCCCATTCACATTTACGGCATTTATCAGACGCCCTTATACAGAGCGACTTACAATCAGTAGTGTCAGGGACAGTCCCCCCCTGGAGACAGTCAGGGTTAAGTATCTTGCTCAGGGACACAATGGTTGTAAGTGGGATTTGATTTACACCTGGGTAGGCAAGTGTACCCACTAGGCTACTACCACCCTGCCATCCTATGGTGTGTAATTAGAGAGCTCCCACCCTCTCTTCTATATATGTGCAGGACTTCTATAGGTTTGGGCCCTTGTGTTGTTTTAGTTTTATTGTTAAACCCATTTTCACTACGTTGTACGCTTCTCCATGGCATTACAGAAGAGATTAAATGAAGAAGAGGCGCAGCTGACAGAAACCCCCTAGGAAAGAGATGGCATTGACCCCCCTACTTTCTTTCCTGTGGTCACATGGAGTTCCGGGACCAGCCTGCAGTAGATCTTTCTTTCTTTCTTTCTCCCTGTGCATGTCTGTCTTCCTCCTTTATATTGTGTCCCTTTCTCTTTCTGTCCTCTTGAAGCGTCCCTGCAGGAGTGTCCGCTCCAGCGCTCTTTGATTAGGCTTATTTTTTATTCATCTTTAAACCCATTTTCACTACGTTTGTCCGAAATCTAGTCTTGTCTATATTTGTTTTTTTAATCATGGTCAGCCATTTCTTTTAAGCAGAGCGAGTCCAGCTCACCAGTTGATCCGGGAGTGTACACCGTCTTGTCCGTCTGAACAAACACGTATCCCGACTGAAAAGAGACCAGGGTGATTTTCTCCAGCACGCCGCTGGGGAACTGAGCTTGCAGGTAAACATACTGGTTCTCGGACGAATCTTCGTCAAAGAACTCTCTTCCCTCAGGGATCTGAAAGCAAAATCACGTCATATGTGACAACCAAGGAAAGGAAAGAATACAACCCCAGCATTGAGATGACATGGACGCAGGCTAACCGTCATGTCCGCCAGATACTGGTAGCCGTTGGTGGCGTTCAGGGTGACAGTTCTGCTGACCAGTTCCAGCTTCTTGCTGGGGAAGCTTTTCACCGTGATCCTGACATCGATGTTGGCCCCTTCGTAATCTTGGGCCTCCACAAACACCCGCTCCGGGGTGCCCACTCTCAGGAGGTTTGGCGCCGACATGACGTAGCTGGAAGGGAACAGCTCGGGTGGCATGACCCGACTTAGCGCCTCACACCGCTGCTGCTCACTCATCATTAGCATTAATACTCACAGGGGGTCACACCCTGACAGCGGTGGGAGACAGAGAGCCACCGCGGCCACCCAGGTCCAGAACATCCTGGCCGTCCTCCTCACTCTTCTCCTCCTGCTCTTCCCGTAACGGGGGGCTGCTCTCGGAAATTCCCGCAAATGCTGCTCGGACGTGGAGAAGTCCGAACCTACTCCCTCTGACTGCCGGGAAAGACGGATATTCCTGAAGGTCTTAACTAAACACCGAACAAAACAAATATTAAAGGTCAAAGGTCAGTGGACAGCACAAACACAAACTGAGAGCACAAGTCAAGAAAATGACTTTTTAATTTGCACGTTAGATATCCAACAAAAGACGATGAATCAGTTTCAACAGCGACAGCATATTTTTCTTAGGCTTTTCATAGACTGGATGTTTAAAAACATATTTTATATATTTCATGTTGTTTTGCATTGTACTTTCTATTGTGTTCCATAAAACATTTAGTGACAGAATCCTGACTGTCCAATAAGAATTTAGGATTAAAGTCCTGGTTAATCAGGACTTTAATCAAGCTTAAATTAATCCATTTAACTGAGAAGTCCTGTTTTGCAGAACCCTCCAGATGCTTTGTGATCTTTTGTTTGAGCGATAGTTTCTGTTCTGTTTAAATCTCTCCTTGATTATTGCAGATTTATTGATTAGAATGGATTGGATCTGTGCCAACAAACCCCACCTTGCTCTGTACTTTAAAATCCAGAATTTATATTCACTCACTTATATTACATGGCCGCTATTTCTTTATTCCTGCAGAGCCCATGTGAAAAACAAATCCTTCGGTGATTTGGTTAATTCTCTTTGAATCACTAAAATGACTCAGGTCTCTGACACTCTGATTCATTCGGTAATGACTTGCAGCCATTATTTCTGCTATTTAGTGAAATAAATGTACATGCATGTAATATATACGTACCCACAGTGAATCCAGAAAGTATTCACAGTGCATCACTTCATCCACAGTTTGTTGTGTTATTGTCACAATTAGGTGCAGCTGGAGACTCACCGGGCACCAATGTGCATGACAGCCGGGCGGTTATAAGGCGCGTCTGATCAGCCATTTGGGCCTGCGTCATTTTTATGTGGACCGGGTAACGTATGTGTAGTGTGGTTTTCAGTTCCGGCAACCGCCACACGCCTGCAGGTTTGTTTAAGTTCTCCCCCTTTTGTTTCCCCTGTTTTTGGCCTTTGAGCCTGATTTGGTTTCTGTTTAATAATATTATTATGGGGCATGGCTGCGCTTCATTCCCCCTACAGCTCGCGGACGTGGCAGAATGTTGTAGTCTCCAAAAAAAACGCAGAGGTAAATGGCAGAGGAGAACCATGCAGAAGAATTCAGCCTGTCTCTGCTGGCAAACCTTCCCGTGGACTGGGATGACACGGATGATGACGAGAGTAATGATAACGCAAGTTGGTGGGCGGTCGTGATCGTCGAGAGGTCTGTGGGGACTCGACTTCACATAGTAAAGTAGAGTTTGGTGTTCCACAAGGTTCTGTCCTAGGTCCTTTCCCTGAGAAGTTACTACTTTCCCTGAGAAGACATAATCTGACTGACTACATCATAACTCTGAATAGACTTTCTATCTCAGGTGTCCTCATGGATGCAGGTCTCTCATTCAATTTGCATGCAGATAATATCACTAGGATAGCATTCTTACACCTTGGAAATATTGCAAAAATAAGAAATATAATTTCAATGCACGATTCAGAAAAGTTGGTCCATGCATTTATTACATCAAGGTTCGATTACTGCAGTGCATTAATGTCTGGATGTTCTAGTAGGTGCATGAGTAAACTCAATCAAGTACAGAATGCTGCAGCCAGAGTTTTAAATAGAACTAGGAAATTTGGGCACATCACCCCAGTCTTACAATCTTTGCACTGGATACCCATCAAATTTAGGATTGACTAAAACAATCCTACTTTTGACCTTTAAAGCCCTAAACGGTTTTACCCCTCAGTACCTGAGTGAACTTTTAGTTATTTATGATCCGCCACGCCCCCTTCGATCAATGGGTGCGGGGTCACTACTGGTACTCAAGGTACAGAAAGTCACAGCTGGGAGCAGATCCTTCTCCTATAGAGCACCGCAGTTGCGGAACGGCTTACTGGTCAGTGTTCAGGACTCAGACTCAGTCTCAGTGTTTAAATCTAAACTGAAAACACATCTGTTTTCTCTGGCTTTCTGTTAAAATCCAAGACAGTGTCAATTATTAAGTACCCTTTACCACACGGTCCCCCTGTTAATCACAGACAGTCTTAGACAGTGTAAAATTCACCTTAGTTAGGCTTAGTTATGGTACCTGGCCACTGTAGCACCAATATACCACAATAACCACATATTTCATAATCAGTTGTACAATACCACCGTCTGCTGCTGCATCTGTTTGTTCTCTACGAGACACGGAATCAAGAGCACAGACTACTGGCAGACTCCAGTGAAGAGACCAGCAGATAAATCCTGGTTCCTGACAGCTGCTAAACGATGACTCAGCATGAAACGATCCAGAGGGTCACTACTGCCACCACCGTAACAACTACAGCTTCAGGGATTTTCAAATGGACCAGTAGCATCATAATGGATACAGGTAAATGGACAATCACAAACCCTGTGTCACATGATGGAATGAGACATATGACTGGGAGAAACATGGAAACAAGGTAACGTGACTCCTATAAATTGGCAAGATGGCCACTGCCAGCCTCTCAGTCATTGATTGACATGCATCATCGAGACTCGGCTCCTCTCTACTCGCCACTCAGTAAGACCGTTCCTGCCCTTATCGAATCCTTTCTCCTGAACTCCTTCCTCTCGTCCTGTTCCATCCTCTATTACCTGTAACCTGCAAGCGAACTACAACATCTGTGTGGTTTTGTGTCTTACGCCGGTTCGCAGATTAAGTCGGAGGGAACTTACCTGCCTCCTTGCATTTCACTGCACCGAGGATCCTCATCTCCTACACATGCTCATGTTCTGATGCCGGTGACCGTGACAGAATGACTGAGCCCACTGTGAATCCCTCCGAATTCGTTGCTTTATGTGATCGGGTAGCGTGCCAGGAAAGCCTCATCGAATGTCTGTCGCAGGAGGTTCGCTCCATTAACGATGCTCTCCAGGACATGCTGGGATGGTGGGTGTATACCTACCTGGATGACGTTCTCATATACTCGCCCACCTTGGAATCCCACATCCAACATGTGAGAGCAGTCCTGAAGAGTTTGCTTGCCCACCAACTGTACTGTAAGTTGGAAAAATGCGCCTTCCACCAGCGCTCCACCACGTTCCTGGGTTTTACCATCTCGCCCCAGGGTGTGGCCATGGAGCCCAAGAAGCTGGAAGCAGTGGCTTTGTGGGTAGGGGCCACAATGCCACTGCTTCCAGCTTCTTGGGCTCCATGGCCACACCCTGGGGCGAGATGGTAAAACCCAGGAATGTGAAACAGCTGCAATGGTTTCTTGGGTTTGCGAATTTCTATCGTTGCTTCATCCATGGCAGTACAGTCGCAGCACGCCTTAATGCTCTCACCAAGCCTTCGACACGCCTGTTTCACCTAATCACAGAGGCCATTCATGCTTTCAAGTCCCTTTGCCTTCGTTTCACCACCGTCCCTATCCTTCAACATCCAGATCCTTCACTTCCGTTTGTGGTGGAAGTGGACATGTCAGAGGTGGGTGCTGGCGCTGTCCTCTCTCAATGCAGTCCGGACCGGGAATTGTACCTGTGTTGCTTCTTCTCACGGAAGATCACTCCTACGCTGGCTGCTGGCAGTCAGGTGGGCACTCGAGGAGTGGCGACACATGCTGCAAAGCTGTGACACCCCCTTTCTGGTCTGGACCGATCACCAAAACCTCATCACTATCAAAGCAGCCAAAGAACTCAATCCCCATCAGGCGAGGTGGGCCCTTTTCTTCGAACAATTTAACTTCCAGCTATCCTACCGTCCTGGTTCCAGAAATCAAAAGGTCGACGCACTGTCCCGACAGCACGCTCCAGATTCCCAATCGTCCAACCCTGAGCCCATTCTTCAACCTCACCGCATCCTAGGTCCTCTCTGGTGGTCCCTGGAGACTAAGGTCTGGACTGCCCAGACGTCTGACCCTGGACCGGCTAACACCCCACCAGGGTGCCTGTACGTCCCCAACACCTGCCAGTCCGAGGTGCTGCACTGGGGCCATTCCTCTGTACTCTCAGGCCATCCAGGACGTCAACAGACCCTCTCCTTCATTCGCCGGGTGTTCTGGTGGCCTTCATTACGACGGGATGTACAGGCCTATGTTGAAGCCTGCGACGTCTGTGCCCGAGCCAAGACTCCCAACACTCCGGCTGTTGGTTCCCTGCGTCATCTTCCCATTCTTCGTCGTCCCTGGACCCACCTCGCCTTGGACTTCATCCCCGGTCTCCCAGAAGCCAATGGAATGACCACCATCCTGACCATAGTGGATCGCTTCTCCAAGGCGGTCCACTTGGTCGCCCTGCCCGGCCTACCGTCCTCTGCCACAACTGCTGACCTCGTGCTTTTCCTTGAGTTTTTCCTTGAGTTTTTCCTTGTTTGCAGAAGGGTCAAGTGTGTTGGGGTGTCAACTGTAGGGTCTGTCAAAGCCCATTGAGACATACTGTATGTGATTATGGGCTATATAAGAAATAAATGTTGTTGTTATTGTATTTTAAGGGATGTGTGGCAACCCCAGTCAAAGATCCCAAACCTTTATTCACAGGTATATTTTATTTATTTTATTTTCAAACCAGAAATATCGAATGAAAGAAAACAGACGTTCTTTGTATTTGTTTGTTTTATGAAAAGTCCACCACAACTTTCCCAGGTACATAAAAAAACACACACACACATGTTTATGATGATGATGTTTGAACTTTTTCTTGGACTTGTAAAAGGCTGCCGTCGAGCAGGAGCCGTATTTATGTGCTGCATCCGAAGTTGTTGATGTTATGAGCGAGCTCCTCAATGGATGAGTACTGGTCCCGGAATGCTGGGGTCTGGCCCTCAGCCTGGGTGGGCCAGTACTCGATCCAGGTTTGATGTCCCATCAGGTACTGGAGGCTGTTTTAAACAAAACAGACCGAAATAAATAAATAAATAAATAAATGTGTGAAAAGGAACTTTCTTAAAATATAAAGAAATATAATATATTTCTTAAAAATAAACTACATGATCTCGTACCTGTTTCCTACGCGGATCACGTCCTGCGACTGGCCCATGACCAGGAAAGATTTCCCTACCTGCAGACCAAGGGCGTTCCTGCAGTATGGGTGGCCAACAAACATCCTCGTTTGTCCCTCAACACCAAAGTCGGTGCCTATAAGACCAAGGGGAACCATGTTCCATATATACGCACATATACACCAAAAAAAATTGGAATATGAGCAAGACGCGTACAGACGTACCTTCTTTGATCACAGTGTTCACCTTCATGTGGTAAACGTCCGTGTGTGACGTCAGGTCTGCTTTCTCCACGGTGACTTTGTAAACTGGAAAGTGGTTATTGAAACGTTACTAGCCGATATGGCGCATGACATACGGAGATCTTCGGATTCAGAAAGGCTCCATACCGTAATCCATGCCGGCTTCACAAGCCTTGTCTTCTCTCTCGACCTTCATCTTTTCCTTGTCGTTTTCGTTGAGGTTCTGCTTCTTCTGCACGCTGCAGCTCTCTGTAGGACGTAAGGTCGACAATGTTCCATGTAAGTGGTTTTCCTGATCTTGTGAAAGCACAGACGCGTAAAAAACAGCGTGGAAGATCTGTTCGCACCTTCGGCACATTTGCAGAAGTCGTCGGTACAGATCCTGTTGAGGTTGCCATCCCTCTTCTCCGTGTGGTAGAACTTGACACAGCGGTTCTCTGAAAGACGTCAGTAAGCGTGAGCGCGGTGAGGGTGGCGGGCCGCTCGTGTCAGTGTGCTGCGGCACTCGGAGCGCTCACCCATGGCCAGGTACTCGTACACGGTGACTCCGGCCGGCTGAAGCAGACCCACCTCCATGACCTGGTGTATCCTGAAGGCGACCCTGTCGGGTCTCGTGCGGGAGACCTGGGGGAAGGATGTCATGTCTGAGGCTGTAAGAATGTATAAACATTTTCGCTTCTCACAGAATCAGAATTATGAGTGAGGTGTTGTCTGCAGAGTCTATATGCGGTTGGGGTTGAGCTATAAGTTTATATGAATGTGTGACTAATAAAATAGTCTAAGATTAAAAAGAGATTACGATTCGTTTTATTGACACTGAAACACAGAACCGCAATCTACAGTCGATCTCCATATAGACATTCCTGCACGGTAAACTTAAAGATACTTAGGCAGGCCTGAGTTACATTTACAGCATTTATCAGGCGCCCTTATCCAGGGTGACTTACAATCAGTAGTTACAGGGACAGTCCCCCCCTGGAGACACTCAGAAACTAGAACACTAGAAAGTTTTCTGACCCCTCAGCACTACCAGAGGGAGGTCAAATGGCCCCTTGATTTGAAACTAAGATCTCAATCACCGACAGTTGGCTCCCATTCATTTGTAAATCGTTGGCCCATTGGAATGTGGCACTTCCCATCACCCCATTACCTGAAGAACCCATTACCCGTCTGGTAAAATGCTGTAAATGTAAAATGTAAATTACCCGTGAGGCCTGGCACAGAATAGCTCAAATCGAGTGTCAGAATGGTAGTAAGTGGGGTTTGAACCCAGGTCATCTGGTTCATAGGCGAGTGTGCTAACCCACTAGGCTACTACAACCCTTTTCCCCAGCTGGATGAAAGGCGACTTGAGGCTTCCTTTCACCGAAGACCAACGTGCAGCATATCACTCGTTTACTTCTAGAGATTTTGATTTGTTTTTGTTCAGCCAATTTACTTTATGCAATTGTTTTTATCATTTTTTATCTTTATATTTTCGCTGCAATGATTCGTTTTAGAAAACATAATAAGCCCAATCATCCTCAAATCAACATCACATCATCAAATGGGGCGGTAGAAGCCTTGTGGGTTAGACCCTCGCCTCTGAACCAGAATGTAAATTATTATGTACCGTATTCAAGTAGATGATGAGGGAGCCTCTGTCTGAAAGCAACTTGTCCATTTCAAATTTCTGGATGTATCTGTCCTTTCCAGAGGTCAACTGGGAAGGGGAAAGAGAAGAATGAAATGGCCTTTAATGCTCCATTCAATTCCAACATTGCCAATCCATATAGTTTAGTCTCGCACATCAGTCAAGTCTTTGTTATCCACAGTGAATCCAGTCAGCAGGCCGATGTCGAGGATGGACATGGTGGCGTCCTGTGTTGTGGACAGGAACCTGCAGAGACAGTCAGCACCTCATGTGGCTTTGCAGCTTTAAGTCAAGCCATTTAACATCATCTGGGCTTTTGCTAAATTACCTGGTGTCAATAGTGAGGAGATATGTGGCCAGGGCACCCTGCATAGTGACTGGCGAGGGAGAAAAATCACATTAGCAGACAGATTATGCATTATCAAACACATACATAATGCATTAACACATGTAAAGAGTCATCCAATGCAATACTTTAATCCATACAATTACAATTAATCTACAATTACAATTTGCGTGATGTTGTTAAAGGCCGAGATAAAAAAATACCTTTATTCTGTTTTTCCAGGGTGACTTTAAGATCAAAATTTTTGCATTCCATATCCTTGTCGCTGGGTACGGCATAATACAGGGTCATAACCTGAGAGTCAGAAGGGTTTCTGGTGGTAAGTGGTGCTGTACTTTAATGCGTGAGATTTCTGTGTCTCTCTAGACGGCTTTACATACTGAAAGGGCTCCTTCCCCTGTTCCGCTGGCTGTGATGGTCAGGTTCTGATTCAATGAGATCTATTAAAATAACAGCAATATATTACACTCACATCATGGGTGCATTGGCACATAATAAGTCTGCATAATATAAGCCAGTTTGCACTTTTCTGTGAATTATCTCACATTTTTGCACTACATCAGGTGAACCCACACACACGAGGAAGTGATATAACACACCTACACAAACGCTATGAAAAATAAAAACGGTCACCTTGTCTGAACGAGTGAGGAAAGCATTGGCCCTGTTGAAAGTCCATTTGACCGATTTAGTACGGCCGGACACCATGACGTCCACCTCCAGATTGGTGTCCTGTACCTGTTTGACGTACGTCCTATACTCTGCTACCGCCTGGAACACCATGATGGTGGTCTGTAGGCGGAAAAGAGGAAACCCAGTTATGCCAGAGTGGTAGCGTTTGTGGTGCGGATGGTTTTGCCCATGGCTGAACACAGCATGGTACCTGCGTGCTGCCATAGCCTCCTGAATGCTTCTGCTGTCTGTTCAGCCAGTGCACGACGGCCCCGGCCTTGTCAAACTCCTTCGCCCTCACAAGGGCCAGCAGGGCGTAGGCCGTGGCCTCCAGAGTGAAGAGGTGATTACCAGCAACCGGCCAGTGGGTTCCTTCTACATGGCATCACCCAACACAACCAACCATCACAAGTCAACAGTGGATTGGACTACAAGCTACTACAAGCCCGACCTGAGCCTGGGCCAAGATTTGCGGCTCTTGTAAGCATGATGGTGAACAGAATGAGAATTTGACAGAGACCTACCCCCAGCTTTTGAATATTGGAAGAGTATTTCCTTGTTGAGTTTTCCAGCATTGGCAAGGGCATAGGAGACCATGGCCACTGCATAGGGATTGGTCAGGCTCTTGAGTCTGCCTTCCAGGTACTGTGTTGCCTTTGTCATGCTCCCGGGAAGGCTCTGGACATCAAAGGGAATCTTATTTCTACCTATATAAGGCCTTACCTATGAAGTATATGGTCTCTCTCTCTCTCTCTCTCTGTGATATACATACTATATATACACGCAGACACAAACACACGAAAATATCACACTTACAGCAACAGTCTCGGCACAGATCTTCTGTCCCTCTTGCATGGCGATCAGCACAAAGGCTGTCATGGACGCATCAGAATCTTTGCCTTTCACGTCACCCTGGAAGGCGGATATAGTTTACTCTAATGCATTGTTTGATGCCACATCTCAATAAATAGCTGGTGATTTATATGCATACCACCATCTCCCCATGATAGACCGTGAACGTCTCTTTGAAGGTGCCATCAGGCTGCTGCGCATTCAGGACCAGCCACTTGAGGGTGCTGCAGATGACATCGTCCTGGATGCTTATGATGTCACTGGCCATGGCAAATACTTTTGCAACATACGCGGTCAGCCTGCAGGGGTTCAAGGATGGCAGGAATGAGGTCACAGAGAGAGGAGGGATGAAGATATTCGAAAAATGAAAAAGTGCCACATGTATAATGCATTTGGTTATGTGAATTTGGGAAATCTGGTAAGATTGGTCTGAATTGTTTGGTGTGACAGGAAGTTTGGAGTTCAGTGTTTCACCTGTAAAATGACCAGACACTTTCACAACCTCAACATTTGACAAAATGCAGATTATTTCCATTATTTACCACGAGCTACTTGGTTTATCTGCCCAGACAGAAAAAGACCCATCTGGCTTACGGAACGCCTGCTGTTGTTCATAACCTGCATGCAACACACATAAAAAAATGCTTTTAGCCACATCGAAAAGCAGCAAGGAAAAGCTTTGTGGTGTTAAAATTGACACTGACCCATTTTGATGAATTTTTTCGCAGTTTCTCGCTTTTCTAGACCCACTTGATCCCACTGGTTGGTGTTGTCCAAGTAGTGGGTGGCGATGGTGGGCAGCGTCATGTAGATCATGTTCTGCTCACCACACCCCCTGGGCTGGACGATGAGAGAAGCCATGGAATCCCCACTGATGGCCTTTTCAATGGTCTGGCTGATCTGCTCAGCTGAAAAGTGAAGAAGGCTGTTGAGGCATCATCTCCATTCCAAAGTTTCCTCATCAGTGCTGCTGATGTCATGAGAGGAGTGGGGTCATTTCTTCACAGTTACCTGTAATACTGATTTGTGTGGTGGCAGGTGTGCCGGGCACCTGTCTTTTGGGAATTGTACTTATGACCTCTTCAACCTGCTGACCATCTGTTCGCCAAGTGGAGAAACACAGAATGAGAGACGGATGTGAGAAATTCTAATTCTCCTGATGGTCTGACGGCAGTTGTCAACACTCACTGTGTTCACTTGGTTTTAGAGCCACGTTCTTCACCTCGATTTTGGTCAATATGCCCTCCGCCTGGCAGAAAGAAATCGTGAGCGTAATTCGACTCAAATCACAACCGTCATTACCAACAACATCAACATTCCCTCAGCCTCTGTCATGATCATTAAACCCCTGTTTTGTGACGTTGTGCGTATGAGTCCTTCGTGACAGACTCTACATGCAATGCTAGATGGGAAAAACCCTTCCCTTCTGGGAAGTGAATGTTAGCAATGATTCCTTCATGACGGTTGAGGTAAAGATTTCCAAACTGTTGATTTGTTGAGGTGCTGGTTGAATCACTTGAATCAATTCAGGTCCATGGAATTACTTTATTGAAGAATGGATGACCCATGACCTTGAGATTTTTCGCATCCAGAATGAAATATGATATAATAAGCTGGCCTAATACCTGCATGCAACTCCAAAACTCACCACAACATTCAAATCCTTCTTGACCCCGTCTGTGAGGTGCGAGTCGAAGACGGCCGCCTTCACCTCAATCGAGTGCTTTCCTAACTCCATGGGGATGATGATGAAGGGCACCGCGCGGGATGTCATGGGGTCCATATTCACGGTGACCCGGTGTTTGCTCCTCTTGGTGGCAGCGCTGCAGATGTCTTCGGTCTCCATCAGCTCAACGCGCACCGTTATTTCTTGGTTTTCGTAGTTGTAAAGGACGGCCTTGATTTCCACCTGCTCGTTGCGGACGACAGAGTACGGGAGCTTGAGGTCGACAAAGAAGTTTTTCACGACAACCATTTCAAGTGGATCTGCCACACAGAGACCTGCAGAGAAAGTGAATGTCACATAGAGATCAGAGATGCACTTGTGCTGGTGCACTGGTGCGCAGTGGGCATAACACAGCAGAGATGCGCACCATGGGTTTTGGAGAGACTGATGGCGGTGATCTGCCAGCTGGTGATGGAGTCTTTCAGGAAGCTTTTCTTTATAAAGGAGGTGCTTGTACTAAGAATCAGAATGAAAACATATATATTAAACACTGAATAAAGTATATGAATCCAAGGAAGCAGTAGTCCCCCCCAAACTGAGACCAGCACAGTTTATGATTTATGGTCAGAAATGGGTCTAAACAGCCCCGCTAAGTGATTGTCACCACAGTGTGGGGACGTACCCTGATCAAAGGGGACCTCAGTGGGACCGTAATGATTAGAGATTTGGGCAGTGGTTGCCTAGCGGACAAGTAAGCGGCCCCGTAATTAGAAGGTTGCCGGTTCGACTCCAAATGGCATAATTTTGGAAAATATACAAATTTTGGGACGGCCAGTGAAAACCGCCTTGTTACTTACAGTACCACGGAAATGTTGAAGGCTCATTCCCATCATTAGTATGGGTTGTTGATGAGTTGCTCTGATTTGCTTTCAACTCGATTCACAAAATTCATGAAGTGGTTAATTGGATTTGGGGTCCCAGTGGGTTTTGGGTTAGGGTCAGGCTCAAACATTTGGACCAGGTCAGTTCCAAGTCTAGGTTGGGTTTGACCTTTACTTTTAGGCCTGTACAGAACTCAAAGGTAATACCGGTTTGTGTGGGAACCCAGCCGACCTCTAAACCTGATGACCTTAGAGATGGAGGTTTGAATCCCAATTAATACCAGAGTATCAATGACCACACTCACCAGGATTTGCCAGCAGGACACTGAAGAAGCTCTTCCTCCCAGAGCCAGCTCTCAGGGAACTGGGAGCGGGACACAATCTCATCAGAACTGATGTAGGCATCGTCATCATCATCACCTGCACGGAACACAAAGCTGAGCAGATGCCAGAGCAGCGTGTGTAACGTTTCCAGTTTGAGAGGCCTTACTGCGTGCGTGCATAAGGATCAGCTCCTTGGCTTCAACCTTCTTGTTCGCCATTTCCTTACAGCAGTGCAGGAAGGCTTTAACACACTTGTCCTCCTCAGTGATGTACTCAGAGCGACGCTCACAAGTGAGACCCATGATGTTATCTGTCATGCCATCGGTACAACATTCTTTTTCCAGGCCCTGGTACTTTTCAGCTGTCAGAATGTGTAGGGAACATTTTATATTAAAGTCAAAATGATGAATGCTGATAATGGAATGGAATTGTCGGAATGCTCACCGAGGGTGTTTCGGAAGTCCATGATTGTGATGGATCGTCTTCTTCTTTTGGCAGGTGATGGACAAGTGGCCGCTGCAGGAAGAAAATATACATATATCACTGCATATAATACCAAATCATGACTTTAACACTAATTTAAGAAATAAAGACACATCAACACATTCTTGGTCAAGCCAGCACAACATCCCTGGGGCACTATTTTCAAACCACTGCTAAGCGTATCTTGAAATGGACAATTACTAGTTATATATACACAAATGTTCATGTGGACTCACAAGTTCTAAAGTCAGTGCCCCCTGCTGACTGGGATTGGAAAACCAGCCCAGCATCAAAGAAAACCCCCATGCTATTTTTGCCACTCCCAGCTGTGCAGCCAGTGTCGTGTTTCTCAATGACATCCCAGATCTGTGGAACACAGGACACCGAAATGGCATCAGAACAGGACAATTTGTTGGGGAAAGATGACCTTCACTGCCTGGCATCAGTAGAAGAGTACCTTGGATTGGGTGAGCCTGTGCTTGTTGTTGAGGACGTAGACGCCTTTGTCCACTGCTACCAGTCCCACCCTTGCTCCAGGATCACCAGTAATTGATAGACTGAATGGTTTTCGAGGTTCATACACAGGCTTGGGATTGACAACCTCAACTTTGAGCTGGATGGGAAGAAGAGCAGACACTCAAGGTTATACTGATCGAAAAATACATTTGTATGGGGAATGGTGGAACGGTGGAACCACGCCTTACCGTTCCCAAACACGTGTCCTTCACGTCGACCCAGACAGAGTCAGACACCACTTCAGTGGAGCCAGTGTGGTAATAGGCAATGATGCGGAAGGAGGGGACCATGTCTTTGGTCACGGGTAACGACAGCGTCACCAGAGACTGGCCCTGCCTCTTGAACCTCTCGCCACGAACCAGCTGCCCTTTGTTCAGGATCTGGGTCAGACAAAAAGAGTTTAGCAAAATGTCTAGCAAAATTAACAGGAAAAAAAAAAACTAACACTAAATGATTTAAAACTAGACACAATTTTGTATTTCATTTTTGTCGCTGTTGCCAAATTGGTCAATTATGCAAAACTTTCTTTTTTTTTATTTCAAGTTTGTCCCCCCATAGGTTATTTAGACCTATTGCGAGGTGAAAGGTCATCATGTCACCCGCCAGACCCTGGGTGTCCTACCAAGTAGGTCAAATCGTGGTTCTGGGTGCCTGCTTTGTTGCCCATATTCAGGTTGAATTTCAGCTGGTCATCAATGGCCAGTTCAGCCGCATCTACACCAATGTGCAGGTAGCTTTTTGAGCCGGTGGCCTGGTAGGCTTCCGCGGTCATCTGCTGCCGGGCCTGTCTCTCATCAGTGAGCAATGGGTCCTTGGTTTTCACCTGCATTTTAAACAATGCACACGTGTCTGTTCTTGTTATACAAAAAAATAAAATATTGTATGAACGTAAAAGTTTTACCTCGTTTCCACGACAAAAACTAGCAAAACTTACACTGATTGGGAGATTGGATGCCCCGTCTTTGCTGTTGATGGTAACCTTGGCTAAGCCATTCTCTTTAGTGGTGCCCATTACAGTCTTTCCATCGCTGCTGACTTCCACGCTGATCTTATTGGCCGGTGTGCCATCGGGGTTTGACACGAAAACCTTTCAAAAAGTTAAACGATTATTAGCAGACTGCCATAAGAAATTTGGACTTTGGAAATGTTTGATCCATTTCATGGTTCCAGTGGCACTTTGAACTGTAAACCATTGCATTGCAAAACAGCCTTAATTAACATCAAATATACACTGATTCTAAGATTACAAAACCAATGTCTGAGTTGGTCTATCAGGGGCAGTGGTGCCTAGCGGTTAAGGAAGCGGCCCGTAATCAGAAGGTTACTGGTTCGAATCCTGATTCGCCAAGGTGCCTCTGAGGTGCCACTGAGCAAAGCACCGTCCCCACACACTGCTCCCCGGGTGCCTGTCATGGCTGCCCACTGCTCACCAAGGGTGATGGTTAAAAAGCAGAGGACACATTTTGTTGTGTCACCGTGTGCTGTGCTGCAGTGTTTCGCAATCTTGATTTTGGCTAAAATATCATTACCTAGACCCCACAGACAACCTGAGTAGAATTTTAAAATGCATGTTTTAGAAGAAGATTTGCAAAGAAGATACTATGTGAAATGATGAAAGTGGGATGAACACTTTACCGTGACATCAAACGGCATTCCTGGTTTGAAGTACTTCGGCGTTCTCTTGAAATGAACCGTGTACGGCGAAGTGACAATCATAATGCCGCCTTTCTTGGCCTCCACCATTTCACTGCCAGTCTCAGTCAACACGCTGACAGACACATAGAAGCTGGAGTGGACCAGATCGTACACATTTTTGAAGGTCTCTTGGATGTGCTCCTTCTTCAGGACCCCTTTGGCCTTCCCGTCCTTGACCTGTGAGACGCTACCATTAGCTACATCAGCACGCAGGAGAAGAAGAATTTTTTGTTGGTGTGTGTGTGTCCGTGTGTTAGTTGTACCACAACTCTCTGTAGTGCTGCTGGCAAAAGCTTCTTTGTATTGTCTGTGGTCTGCACACCAAATGTTACAAATGCGACGCCTGACACGTCCTTTCCGTACAAATATCTTGGGAAGACAAAAAGGAACACTGTAAAATGTGAACAGCGGCTAAACGTAATAAAATTAGGTAATCCGTCATGCCTAATATTTCAGCATTGCCGTAATGTGGATAAGCCAAACAAACCTGCTGTCAGTTGCATTATAGTAATGGATATGACACAATTTACTCAGAAATTAGACAGATTATTTAAAACAGAAAAGCAATATTTTTTAACTACATTAATGCCAAATAACACATTAAACTAACAACAGCTACGGTTGCCTTTTTTCAGTCCAAGCATACTCTGTAAAAAGTGGCTAAACGTAAAAAAAAGTTAAGTAATCCGTAGCATTGAAGTAATATACCATGAAGTGAATATACCATTCAAACCTGCTGTAAACTGTTTATTTACATTACGTCATTGCTAAAATATTTGGTTTGTGTGACAGCAGATTACTTAAATTTTTTTAAAGTTTATCCAGTATTTAATTTTTTCAGCAAAGTTGATTATGTGGTAATGGAACATTTTGACAGGTTTACGTTACGTATTTTACCTGGCGTTGATGTCGATGGTCAGTTCTTTATCGTCAACGTAGAAGAAGGCCTTTTCAGTGGATAAGGAGACCTCAAAGCTCGGTAGCACTAAAAACGAATAAATAACGAATATCAAACGAACTATGGATATCTAATGTTGGTAAAGAAATTTACAAACTAAATAAATTAAACTATTAAATTATACAAAAATTAATTCTAAGAATAATAAAGCTTTTGTTGGAGAAAATAAATATTGGTCACTCACCGTACTCTTTGACCTCAAACTCAGTAGTGAAGTTCTTCTGTGGCGTACTCTGAAACCTCGTCACCAATTTCCACGTCCCAAAGCTTTACAGAAAAGGGGTCAAATGTCACGCATCATGGCACTAATCCAAGTAAAAATGCATGCTTGTATCATGCTTATTTTCATGAGAATTAATTTCAAAGTTTACTGTTTAATCTGTCTATTTCTCTACTGTTTAAAATGTCCAAAAACAGCCCACCTGACGATTTCCGGAAGCTTGTGCTCCCCAGACTTCATCCCGCCATTCGGATAAATCACCTCTTTGCTGATAATGATGTTATCAGGGGTCTTGAGGTGGAGTTTGGTACAATCAGCAGTGTGTATTCAGCCTCATCAACCTTTATACAGTCTAAACATTACCAGTCAACGGTTTGGACGCCGCTACCTACTTACCAGTCCTGCATTTTTACATTATAGAACAAAACTAAAGACACGGGAACTACGAAATTACCCGTGTGAGGTTACGTAAGAAGCCTCACATCAGCTTCTCTCCACATCAGGGAGCTTTTGCTGTGATATCATGCCCGTGTCTTCAGTTTATGCTGAACACTTTCTCATCATTCACTCATGTTAATGATGAGATAGTGAACAAGGCAGCGACAGAAAAAGAGATTCATCAAGCATACTTCACTGTCTCCTGACACGACAAGAGAATAAATATGTTTCCCGCACAGGTATCTTCGGTAGGTGCGTCCAAACTTTTGATTGGTAGTGTACGTATTGTCAAACTTACCATAATCTCCACAGAAATGCCACTCTGGACAGGTTCTAGCACAGGACTCAGTGAAAACACCCTGTACATGACTGGAGATGACGGAAGAAGCTGTTTTAGTACCGGGCGTGGCACCCGGTCGTTTAAAAATGGCGCACCGGACGCGGGATGGCCTGACCTGTGCTGGACGGGGTGTATATGGTCTTGTCTGTCTGCACGAAGATGAATCCGGATTGGAAGGAGACGAGGACCACTTTCTCCAGCAGATGCCCGGGGAACTGGGCTAGCAGGTACACGTACTGGTTCTCGGTGGGATTTTCGTTGAAGTAATCTCTGCCCTCCGGAATCTGCATCAGAAGGGGACCACGAGGCGTTCAGACAGGACGCCGCGGAGCCGGAACCCTGGCAGGGTGTGACCCACTCACCGTGATGGAGGCCAGGGACATGAAGCTGTTCTCGCTTTTGAGGGTGACGGATTCGGAGACCAGCTCGCGGCTCTTTCTCGGGTAGTCCTTCACAGAGATTTTGATATTCATCTCGCCGCCAGTGTAGTCCTGAGCTTCCACAAACACTTTCTCTGGGGTGCCCACCCGCAGGAGGTTCGGGGCCGACATGACGAAGCTGACGGGGACACGTTCAAAGAGTTCATTGTGTTCAAACTGGGACTTTAATTGCTTCATCCAATTTTTTACATTTAACACGTCAATAAAAAGACAAGCAGGGTTTACTGTGTTTACTGTGTCTTCACACATATCAAGTCAACGCTTGAGGGTGGGCGTGTCTACGAGTGTTCACGACAACGTAGCTGCTTAACCAGTAATGCACCTATACCTATAATATACCTACACAACATCGTATACAACATCGCCTGGTCCCTCCATCTCTGAAGGTACGAGGAAGACGCTCATCTAGACTCTTCTCTGTCTTGGCCCCTCGGTGGTGGTCAGAACAGCTCAGTCCCTGAGCACTTTAAAACGGCAGCTCAAGACCTTCCTCTTTAGAGAATATTTATATGAACTTATAACGTTCTTATTGTCTGAATTATGTATAGAAACTACAACCGAGTGAATAAAAAGACTGTATTCATAGTTGGGGGTCCTAGTGAGCCAGGCTACTACCACCTATAGGGTGGTAGTAGCCTAGTGGGTAACACACTCGCCTATGAACCAGAAGACCCGGGTTCAAACCCCACTTACTACCATTGTGTCCCTGAGCAAGACACTTAACCCTGAGTTGCTCCAGGGAGACTGTCCCTGTAACTACTGATTGTAAGTCGCTCTGGATAAGGGCGTCTGATAAATGCTGTAAATGAAATGAAATGATATAGAATTGATCACTTCATCGGCGCCTGCCAAATGCCTTAAATAAAAAAAGGAAATATAAATTACTGACTGATAAATTGCACGGAAAAATCTGATTGGCCGGGAATGGAATTTTGTTTCTGTTGACGCCCTCAGCAAGAATTCCTTTGATTGATTACGTTTTTCATCAGTTGACGGCCCTGGTTTTACGTTTTGCCTTGTGCAATGATCAGGATGTGTATTTCTTACGGATTCGATTACATCAGGCAGAAACATCACGATGCTGAGTTCTACCAACAGTGGACCAACATGCACGATATTCCGTTTGTAATGAGCGTGTAAGGAGGTATTTTATACATATAGAAAATACCTACCTATACCTATATATAAAATGTTAATACCTATAAATAAAATAAAATACCTCCTAACACGCTCATTGGTCCACAAAGTATATATACTGAAATTTACTGATATATATACACAAAGTATATATACTGAAATACACAAAGTACATATACTGATTGGTCCACAAAGTATATATACTGTTGACCTCTGATGTCTAGCCGTTGTGCAACACCGTCCCCGCACGTCTTGCCTCACACCACAGCGCTCCTGCAGGATGGACACCGGCACGCTTTACTCTGTCCAGCTGCTCTACATGCTTTAGTGAGTGTGGACGCCGCAGACGAGCACTTACAGGGGATCACAGTCGGCCAGCGCCGGGAGGGAGAGAGCCACGGCGGCCAGCCACGCCAGGTCCACGAGCATCCTGCCTGCCTGTCTGTCCTGGGTGCGTCCTCGGGAGAGAAACAGTGCCCGTGCGGCCCCAGGAGCGGAGCTTTTATCCCCGGCCAGCCCCTCCCCTCGGGGTCTGATTTCCCATCAGAGCGATTGGGCAACCGGCAGCTGTGGGGGGGGGGGATTAGTACAAAGCCAAAAAGTTGGGAATTTCCAGCACAGGAGGAAAAGGTCATGGCTCTAAGTCAGAGCCCCGCTCGGACCTGGAAAGTCCAGCCATGCACACACCAGATGCGTCCTCGTCCATCCTGCCCGGCGATAAGAGACAGAAATGCGCGCTTGACAACCTGTTTACCTCTGCAACTTATCCGCTGAATTTATGAACACTCGCATGTAGGAGTTGCACCATAACCCAGCCGTGACCCCTGGAGATGTGATCCATGTTTTGTTTTATTAGTAGTTTATTATAACTCTCTTATGCAGAGTTATGCAGGGCTGGTACGTAGCATAGCGGGTAACACACTCGCCTGTGAACCAGAAGACCCAGGTTCAAATCCCACTTACTACCATCGTGTGCCTGAGCAGGACACTTAACCCTGAGTGTCTCCAGGGGGGGACTGTCCCTGTCACTACTGACTGTAAGTCGCTCTGGATAAGGGCGTCTGGAAAATGCCGTAAATGTAAACGTAAGAACCACACAAAGAGCCCAGCGTGTTCCAATCCTGCACTTTTGGGAAGAGACGATGGCGAATCGAGAAAACCGAAAGCCGTTACTGGAGGCCATTCCGGTAAATGACGGCGTGCTCATGCTGAAATTTGACCTTTGGCACCCTGGAAAGCCTAAACAGGCTATTGATTGGCAGCTCACGCACAGAGAGCAAAGGCTGCGTTCTGTCCATTGTTTGCCGTCCGCTGCGGCACTTTTTAATTTGTTGAAGATTTGCCACTTTGAGCTGCGAGGCTTCGAAGCAGATTTAGCCAGCGGAGGCTGAAATATGAGACAGCGTGCAGGAGTCATTTTTTTGTGTTAGTAGCAGTTCATGACTCTGTGTACAGTATCATTTGATTTCTTAGACCGTCCCCAGCGCAACAAAGCGAACAACGACCGCTCCTTCCAGAAGACCCCGCCCGCGAATCCAGACATACTCACGGAATGTTGTTGTGTGCATGTCAGTAACGGTGCAGCAAAATGAACATTTGAAGCATTGGCCCACGACACAGGAGAATTAATGAGCAAACGGACCTCATGAAAATGCATTAGTTATACACATATTTCTAAAAAACATCTCATCAGTATTTAATGTAATATGGGGTATGATCACGTTTATAGTGTTATACGTAGCCCCACACCACCAAGGTTGTGGGTTCGAAGACCGGCTTGGACCATGTGTGGGTGGAGTTTACCTGCTGAAGCCCCGCCCTGCACCCAGTATCCTGCTGAATGAATTTGTAGTAATTGAGACACACTGAGCATCGAACAGGCTGTTTTGATCAGCAGGGCAGCCCAGGGCGTGGCTCACATCCTGCTAAATAGAGATCCCTGCTTTATGCAAACACAACATATTTGTTTTGGAGTCAGAACAAGTAGCTGGGAGCATTTTACTCACTAATTCAACAAGCGTGGAGCAACAGAGGAGTACAAAGCCTTCCTTTCACAAACGAACTCGTCATTAAACATTCAGATGATCAGCTATAGCTGTGGATTATTCAACAATCAAATGATATTGGATATTTATTTCACGTTTTTATCTACACACATACCCCATTTCGAAGTTGAGGGATTTTGCAAGACACGTTTAATGATGCACTGCAATAGACTAAATAAATGAAGCTGTCACTATACACAAAAACATTATTATTACTTTTATTATTATTATTATTATTATAAAAAGCAAATGATAACATGCAAGTACAGAGTGCAAATTGTACAAAAAATAAATAAATTGGACCGCCTCTACAACCTCCGTAGTAAACCACAATAACTGTATCGATTTCCCGTCGGCCCGGAGCCCCGCCCCGCCGCGCTGTGATTGGTCCGCGCCGACCACGTGGCCCGCCCCTCAGCTTCCCGGCGCAGGTGTGCGCGGCACCAGGTGAGCTGCTGCGCGTCGCTCGGATGCGGAGGGAGTTCAAAAATATATTAAAACAGCGATAATAAATATAATAACTGCGTTCGCCGTGGATCTTCTGCCAGGAGGTGAGAGCTCGGGTTCGCTTTTGTCTTTCAACTTTCTTTCGTTTCCCGTCACATCTGATAAAAGATAAGAAGAAGAAGGAAAGAAGAAGAAGCTGTGTGGTGGTGTGGCGTGGCGTGGCGTGAAGGTCTTGCAGGTGATGCGCGGTGAAGTTCGTAAATGACGACAAATGACCGGCAGAAGACCCATCTTTCAGGAACGCACGTCCGGGGACCGAAAACGGCGCTGACGTCATCACGTGAAGCCGGCCGGGCTGGAATGGCGACATACCAGAGTTTACATTCCTTCAGGCCAGGACAACCCCAATGTAGCTGTGACTAGAGACTCGTTTACAGAGCCACGGGTTCGAATCCGGGCCTCGTCAGACAATGTGGGGAAAGGAGGAACCTGGTGGCACCCAATGTTTGCTTGGGATGCTGCAGACGATGTCCTGCCAGCGCCAGGCTCCACGGCCTTGGACCCTGGAGACGACCGTGTTTGTCCAGAGGAATGATTAACTCCCACCGAAACCTTCCCCATTAGAAAAATTCGTGTTCCGGTGCTTTGACAAAAATGTGTGACCCCAGTTTCATCCGTTAAAGTAGATTTGGGTGTTTTTTTTTTTATTTTTTGTATGTCCGCAGGATCATGTCCTAGGCCTGCCGTCTGAAGGGACACTCTCGGGGGAATGCACCGCATGACTGGACGTGAGGAGCCTGGTCCGCGTCCAGCCTGACCTCACGGTACTTTCATGCCCTGCCGTTCAGCTGATCTACTTCTCGCTTTCTGCTGGTTTAATTATTAACATTGTTAATAAGGTAGCGTGAACTACTGAAAATGTGCGCCGCTCCAGGATGGAGGTGTTTATTCGTGAGTTTCGAACCGAAACCTTCACACCGTTCACGAATATATTACTTGATTCAGGAACAAATGTAACAAGATTCACAAATATAATTTATGACCCACAAATCATGTAAAACCGTTCACAAATGCATTTCTCAACTTAAATTTTTATATATATATATATATATATATGCACAAATGTCTGATAAAACCTGCATTTACAAGCCACCGTATATATTTTTGTGAATAACCTTACATTTATTTGTGGACTGATGGCGCCTTTTCAAAAGGTAGCCAATCAAATGTCTCCAAAGTTTACAGCCAATCACATCAACTGATATCTGAGAGTATGACTTAATGGTGACAACGTTGCGCTACTTTTGTGAATTGTCATCGGGGAAAATTTTGTGAATAAAATGCGGTCCTTTTTCCCCTCCCCGAGAACTTTGGCTATGGTGGTGGTATCTGCGTTTCTGCTGAATCTAAATAAAAGTCGGTGTCCGTCGGTCACATGTCAACACGGACTTCCTGGTGTCTGGACGAAACCCGGATACAAGAACACGATCTGAAATTCTCTCAGCAAAGTCCTCACGACCCAACGAAAAAGGGACTCTCAAGTGCAGCTGTCCGATATGAGTGTCCATCACCAGCCCCTCTTATTTACCTCTGTATGTGCAGGGTGACCAGATAGAAGTTGCATTTACATTTTACATTTACGGCATTTACCAGACGCCCTTATCCAGAGCGACTTACAATCAGTAGTTACAGGGACAGTCCCGCCCCCTGGAGACACTCAGGGTTAAGTGTCTTTCTCAGGGACACGATGGTAGTAAGTGGGGTTTGAACCTGGGTCTTCTGGTTCAGAGTCGAGTGTGTTACCCACTAGGCCACTACCACCCAAGTTAACACGGGCGTGTCCCAACATAGCATAACCAGCAGGAGAACATCACGCCGATACGCTTTTATTTCCTCCAACGTCCTATCACGCCACAGACTCGCCGAACCGGAATCGGTGGGACGTGGCCGAACGACGCAGTTACCGCCGCAGCAGAACACCGCGTTATATTGATGGTGTTCTGCGTTAACGTGTGTATTCACAATTCCTACAAAGAGACCTCGGCGATGCGCAAACTGTCCAGCATCAGTTGACGTGATTGGCTGTAAACTCTGGAGACATTCGATTGGCTACCTGTTAGGAAAACGGAAAAAAAACAACACTCGAGTTAATCGAACTCAGACAAGTAAATGTCGGGCCTAAATGGAAGTGCACTGACGGAATGAAGGAACGTGTTTTGCTCTTTCCCCCCCCCCGCAGTTCGGGGACATGGCGTGGGGAGCGACGCCGGAGCTGCTGCTGCTGCTGGCCGCGGCGGCGGCGACGGCCGTGGCCGCCCTGACCTGCGTGGTCCGCAGGAGGCGCCGGACGGAGGGCAGCTACCAGCCCAGCCACGAGGAGCAGAAGCAGGCGCGGCGCCACGGCGTGGAGAGGCCCGGCCTGGAGCTGCCCCTGCCCAAAGAGGAGCGGCTCATCTGAGGCCCGGGCGGGGCGGGGCGGGGCGTGGCCACCTCTCACGCCTTTATTTATTTCAACTCGCACACACCTTCACGCAATCACGTCTCGTAGTTGACATTGTTGGTGTGGACTGTTAGTTCTGTCAGGTACACCCGAGTTTCCTGTTCTTCTCACGCCGCGGCCATTGAGTGTCGTACGTTCTTTCGCACAAACGGAGGACCTTGTTGTCTAAACGGGCCAACTTTATGTGTCTTTGTATCCCAAAAAATTTTGAAATCTGTTTTGTCATTAAAATGGCCATTTTTTTCTGGCTGAGCTCATTCACCGGTTTGCTACGTTGCTCAATACGGTCTCCAGCGAGCATCGGGTGGATCGTTTTGTTCAGATGATCTAGAGACGGAACATGAGCTCCGGAAATGGAGGAAGGCAAGCGTTTCTAATGCGCTGTTCCCGCCCGTGTGAGGAAACGAGAAGAAAAGCGCGAGAACGACCATCATTCTGCAGCGGCCCCAGCTTCTGCTCACGAGCGCTTTTCTGGAGAGGGTTAGATCACTGCAATCGAAGCTGTGGATGGTGGTGCGGTGGTAGCCCAGCGGGTAACACACTCGCCTGTGAACCAGAAGACCCAGGTTCAAACCCCGCTTACTACCATCGTGTCCCCGAGCAAGACACTTGAACCTGAGTGTCTCCGGGGGGGGACTGTCCCTGTAACTACTGACTGTAAGTCGCTCTGGATAAGGGCGTCCGGTAAACGCCGTAAATGGATGATAGAGAGTGAGAAAGCAGACAGACGCAAACAAAAGCTTTGGCCTAAATAAATTTATCTGAGTAAAACCGAAATTGACTGTCAAACATAAAAAGAAATTGCTGAGACATTTGTGGTAACCGCCCTGCGGTGGACCAGGCCGCCTCGTAAGACCACCTTGTGCCACTAGAGGCGATGTTGAGGAGTCACTGCCATCATGTCAGTCGTGACCATGCAAGAGCTGCCCGGCCCGCCAATCAACCTTCAAATCTCTTTTTCAGCTCTGACACCTTGACAGGGGGCGGATCTTCATCGTGATCAGCGTTTAACGGTGACGCCGAGGAGATGGCGTTGCAAGCAGCCTGTGCTGCAGCTCTGCACGGGACATTCCCAGCGTCTGGAGAGGACTTTGTTTGGAAGTCCCGGACCTGGAATCGAGCCACTGCAGACATGACCCGGGGTGAAGATGCACTTCTGTCTCTTTCCTCTGCCTTCTTGTTCTCCTCGGTAACCGAAGTGCTCAGCGTGGTGGGTACGGGAGACGTTTCTGGGGTTTTGAGGAGATTGCTCTCTTTTTCTGAGGGCCGGGAGGCTGGACTTCCTAGTTCTAACCCGTCCTCGTTGTGCTTCACCTGCTCTTCTTGCACCTCGTTTCCCCCTGCATCATCCACACTTGTCTCAGTGTCCAACCTCTCCTCAGTTTCTTCCAACCCCATCTTCTTCACCTGAGCATGAAGGTCAGAATCAGAATCCTTCGTCGGGTCTTCTCCCGTGTGTCTCCAGCTGCTCAGTTCCCCTGTCTGTCCGCTCCCCTCCGCTCCTGGGCTCTCCGGCCGGTCGCCAGCACCATCACGCTCCTCGACGAGGCCCTCAGGTCCCTCCTCCCAGCTCCTCAGACTGCCACTCATGGACAATGTGAGGCTCTCGTGGCTCTCCTGGGCAGCCAGGGTGCTCTACAGGAGACCACAAAGCAGAAGTTAGACTCCCACAAACCTTCGGAATTCAGGAGACGGCGGAAAGTCGGGTCTCCACGGAGCACGTGTTCTCACACGAGTGATGAAATCGGCACTGTCAGGGCCAAACAGGTCCAGACTCCGAGTGGCATAAAGCAGGCCGTGTTCCCTGGAAGTTTGGGAGCTCAGGGTGTCAAAGATCTCCCCCAAAAGGTCCATCTCTTCCGGGTCTGGGAGCAACAAGGCGTCCGGTTCCTCCGCCGGGTCCAGCTGCACCACCAGGTCGGTAACAGGAACCTGCACAGAATTCCCCACGTCCCTTCCACGCAACAAACACACAAGCTTCATTCCTCCGTAACTCGAACGCGACGGCAGACGATTCGCCCCCGACCCGGTCCCCTCACCCGTCCTCCCAGTCTGGTCTCCAGCTCGTCTCCTGTTCGCCGTCTTCTCCATGCCGGCTTGGCCATTTCCGCGTGGGGCGCCGCGGCCGAGACTGAAGTGAAGCGATTGTCACATGTGATACGCAGCGGCACAGCACACGGTGCACACAGTGAAATTTGTCCTCTGCATTTAACCCATCACCCTGAGTGAGCAGCGGGCGGCCATGACAAGCGCCCGGGGAGCAGTGCGTGGGGACGGTGCTTTGCGCACTGGCACCTCAGTGGCACCTTGGTGGTACCCCAAGACACTGCTGACCAAGACGGAACGCGTCGTGACCAATGACGCGAGCGCTCAAACTACAGGGTCACGCGCAGTGGGCGTGGCTCACCCGTCCAAAATGCGGCGTGATCGGCAGGCGGCTCTGCAAGCAGTCCGACTGGGCGCGCCGGTGCTTCCCGGTGACCGAACCTCCCCTCTGGATGCTGATGGCCTCGTGCTGCTCCTAGGATGCATGTGAAGTTTGGTTTGGTGCAACAGAGTCTCGTACAGAGTTTACGCCAAACATTTACCTTGGCTGAGAGAACGTCCTTCAGTCCAAGCCTGTTGTAACATTTGCCCTGGAAGAAGAAAACGAGTCACTTTGGAGTTGTCCCCGACCACTAGAGGTCCTCGTGGTGTAACCTGGATTTATGCGATCAGTTTTATTGTCTCATTGACATTACTTTAATGTCCATGCTGTCTTGACTGGCCCATCCTGGTGCTGCACTGCAGTCACACTTCATTATATTTAAATATAGTTTGTGACCGGAACCTTAAAATGTCTAAGAATTGTGTGCATATTAAAGTATAAACGTGTGATGAACTTCACCAGGACAATAAAATGCCTAAAACACTAAAGATCAGTTCAAGGATGAAGGAATTATTAAAAAAAAAAAAAAAAAAAAAGCGCTCTAAGTCTGCTCAGTAAACGCGGCAGCACCGCATGTACCGCGCAGTCGCAGTTAAATTGGTCAACTTACGCCTTTGTACACGTGGGCCTTGGACTTGACGGTCAGGAGCAGGGCTCCGCCTCCTTTCTGCCAACGGACGGAAAAACAAAACCAGTCCCACGTTGGAACGGACGAAGGAGTGAACGCAAGGAAGCAAGACGGATCCTTGCTGGGACTCACCTTCAGGTTGTCCACCCACTGCTGGTAGGATTTATGGCTTTCTGCTGAAGGAAGTTGAAGAACAGACCATGAAAGTGTCAGGATGTGGCAGATGTTCAGAGGCACGTGCACACACCCACGCACCTAATGAAGCGCCGCACTGCAGGATCTCCTCCTCGAAGAGGTCGGCGAGTTCTTCTCCTCGATTCAGATGCTCCAGGCGCCCGTCGATAAACTGAATGTGCAGTGGGAAGAGGAGCGACATTTCTTACAAATGAGCCGCCGGACGGATCCACGGCGACGGCAGAGTTCAAGTAGAGAAGGGACCTGCTTGAAGAACTGTAGGTGGACGGCGCTCTCCAGGAACCGTCTCATGCTGTGAGATTTATGAATGAGGAAGGACTCGTCGCTGAAGAAGACGGGCCCGTCCTGCACAGGAGAGGACGGAAGTTCGCTCGCACACTATTTCGTACGTGCACGTCTGACAACAACAGGAAGTGAGCCGCTGCAGAACGGCCAGAGAATCCAGGAAGCCGCACGCTGGCCTTATAACAGAAACGTCTCGGGCTAGTAATTCAACCGCACAAAAGTTGGTTTAACGACTGATCAAAAACGACTACGTTTTATGGCACACTTTCAAGCGTGCAAGAAAAAATGTACAAAGCTAAGAATGGGTGATAGTAGTGGTAGGTGGTAGTAGCCTAGTGGGTAACACACTCGCCTATGAACCAGAACATTTACATTCACAGCATTTACCAGACGCCCTTATCCAGAGCGACTTACAACCAGCAGTTACAGGGACAGTGTCCCCCTTGAGACACTCAGGGTTAAGTGTCTTGCTCAGGGACACAATGGTAGTAAGTGGGGTTTGAACCTGGGTACTACCACCCTTGGAAGTAGCCTAGGTTTGAACCCCACTCCACAGAAGACCCAGGTTTGAACACCACTTACTACCATTGTGTCCCTGAGCAGGACACTTCACCCTGAGGGTCCCCAGTGGGGGACTGTCCCTGTAACTACTGACTGTAAGTCGCTCTGGATAAGGGCGTCTGGTAAATGCCGTAAAAGAAATGTTTGGTAGAAAACGGAGTATAATAATAGTGAGCCTGTTGCTTGTATTTTGCCGCACAGTCCTAATCACTACAGACACCGAGTGACAGCAATCAGTGTCCAATTAGCCAAACGGAAGCTTTGGCTGGTAGGGTGGTAGTAGCCCAGTGGGTAAGACACTCGCCTATGAACCAGAAGACCCGGGTTCGAATCCCACTTACTACCATTGTGTCCCTGAGCAAGACACTTAACCCTAAGTTGTTCCAGGGGGACTGTCCCTGTAACTACTGATTGTAAGTCGCTCTGGATAAGGGCGTCTGATAAATGCTGTAAATGTAAATGTAAATGTTGGCCACTGAGGAACTCTCCAGGTCCGTTTATGAAGCAGCAGAGGAACTCTTTCCCTCCCTAACGGAACGATGTGCTCTGAGGGGATTTTAAAAGGGCAAGTATAATTCCCCTCGAAATTAATACGGCGAAATTACGTCAGAATTCTAGTCTCGGCCCAATATAGAGAACGTCTATATAAAATGGAAAAACTTGTACGCACACGCTTGGCCTAAATATAACCGTGGAACGTGAAGTGATTGTCATTGTGAAACACTCGTTGTGTTTGTCATTGTGTTTAGCCCATCACCGGGGAACAGTGTGTGGGGGGACGGTACTTTGCTCAGGGGCACTGCGGCGGGACTGTTTCCTTACCTGTGATATGAATCTAGTGTAACCATGGCAGCACTGCAATATAGTCCAACCGTGTGACTGACCGTCCCACCATCACTTACAATCAGTAGTTACAGGGACAGTCCCCCCCTGGAGACACTCAGGGTTAAGTGTCTTGCTCAGGGACACGATGGTAGTAAGTGGGGTTTGAACCCGGGCCTTCTGGTTCGTAGGCGAGTGTGTTACCCGCTAGGCTACTATCACCCTGATTGGCTGAACGGAAACTACCGAACCCGATGCCACGCCCCTGTCTCGGGGCGTGTGGTGCCGCGCTCTTACTGCAGGGTAGGTCAGGGCCTCTCTGTAGCCACCAAACAGCAGCGCCTGAGCCCTGAGGAAGGCCCGAGACACGCCCGGCCCCGGAGATGCCGACTGCTTCTTCAAGCGCACCTTCAGAGCGGCCACCTGCACGCGCAAAATGCAGAATCGTAACGCAGCGCAACTGGAATTGGCCCCGCCCACGCAGGAAGCCAGAGAGACACTTTACCACATCAGATGGAATTTTCTTCAGGTCCTCAAATGGCGTTTCCACGGTGTTGGTGTCCACATTTAGAACGACCACGTCCTCCAGAGCGTGACTTCGCACTTTCTGTGTGACGGAGATGTCAACAAAGTAAACCCCCCAACGAGCCCTTTTCATTTTGCCGTAGTAAAATGTTACCTCGATCAGGCTGGAGTGGACCCCGATCAGGTACGGCATGGGGGCGCTGCGGACGAGAGCGTGTCGTGTCAGGGCGTGTCCCGTTGGGGCGGGTTTGAGCGTCACGATTTCTCACCAGCAGTAGTCCAGGAGATGAGGAGGCAGCACCGGGATGAAGATGTGCTGCCAGTACATGGGGTAGAGAATCCCGCCGCAGGCGTGGACGCAGGCGGTGAGCTGTCGGCACAGAAAGGGGGCGCGGTGTAGCAGGGGCCTCGTTCCAGGACGGCGGACATGCACCAAGCCTCACCGTGCCGAGCTTCCGGCTGGAGACGAGAATCCGCCTCTCGAACATCATGCTGGCGTACAGCTGCAGCAGGTTCCCCACGTCCACGGGCCACGACCAGCTCCCGTCAGGTTCCTCTGGAGCACACTCTCCCTCACATCAGATCATGGGTGGGAAACCAAGAGAAAGATGAAGAGGAAGGAGACAGGAGCCTTACACTCTCCGGGATGGACGGTAAACTCCGTGGATCCGGGGCAACGAAGTACGGGATCTGAAGGTGAAAGCGGGGGATAAAAAAAAGAGCCTCTAGGCAAGCTGGGCGCGAGTCAGATCCGCGATGACGTCCTGTCTTAAAGGAACCGATCTCTGTAACCTTGCCGAACGCCATTCCAGCTTCTCCAGATGTCGCCACGGGTGAATTTCACGGGTTCAGATGCATGGGCCCCATGCTGACCATGCTGAGTACCTGGTGCTCCACACCAGGACGGGGGGCAACATCGAACGCGCTGACGCACTGGACGTAAAACAAAGATGGCGCGGCGGCGAGTGGCAGCGACGCGGGTTTCATATCTAGGGTGTTAGTTGCCTAGTGGGTGACACACTCGCCTGTGAACCAGAAGACCCGGGTTCGAATCCCACTTACTACCATTGTGTCCCTGAGCAAGACACTTAACCCTGAGTGTCTCCAGGGGGGGGACTGTCCCTGTAACTACTGATTGTAAGTCGCTCTGGATAAGGGTGTCTGGTAAATGCCGTAAATGTAAATGGGTTTCAACAGCGCGGAGAAACACAACCGTTCGTCAACAGACGTGCAGGGCACTTCAATTAAAGAAGGGTGTTTTCCCGTAATTGCGCTTTATACTCGATTGTCGGCTATAAGGGGACACCTTAGCTTGGAATTTCCGTATCGCCACGTGGGCGGGAATTGATCCACTAGCGAAGGCTTTGACGAACGAGATAAATGTCAAAGCACGCTTAAAAACCCCGGCCGAAAATTTCAGGGTTAATAATTTTTTTGCCTAAGTATCTTTTTATGATTCCTCCATAAATAAACCGTGTTGATAAATAAAAAAAAAAAGGATCTATGACTAATATATGGCTTTTTAAGTGTCTTGTGGTTTCCTGAAAACTGATCCAACCTGCACACCACGATGGACTGCTGGCTTCCATGGATGCTGTTTATTTTAATAAACACCTTCTGTATTCAAGCCCTCATGTTACACTTTACGGCATTTATCAGACGCCCTTATCCAGAGTGACTTACAATCAGTAGTTACAGGACAGTCCCCCCCTGGAGCAAATTAGGGTGAAGGTGTCTTGCTCAGGGACACTATGGTAGTGGGGTTTGAACCTGGGTCTCCTAGTTCAGAGGCGAGTGTGTTACCCACTAGGCTACTACCACCCCACTTTGGTTATTGTATTCTGGGTGACTTTTTAATTGAATTTTGTAATTTTGAGTTCAAAAGCAATAAACATATTGGAATGCTAAAAAATAACATTCAGACATGGAATACTATTCAGATATGTAAATTAGAATGTATAAATGGCTATAATAGTCCATTAATGTTAATGTTAAATAACTGAAAAATGTAATTGATCTGAAAAAAAAAATTGTTAGATGTAAAAAATAACTGCTAAATGAATTTTTTTGAAATATTTGTTTTGTCCAGCTCTACAAAGTCCAGGCTTGTGGGTTAGTCTCGTCCAGTCCAACTCAGGCTCACAATGCTGAGGTTCTGGCTCGTGGCCCGTCAAGTGGACGTTTCTGTCCAATGGGTCGAGTCAACTCGGAATAGGGACACAAGGCTCTCGACAGTTAATGGGACGCTGGGTGAGGTCCTTCCTAACGGACGCCGGAACCACTTACCAGCTGCAGAGTGACCAGGGAGTCCGCCAGCGGAACAGGGTGTTCGTAGAGGGTTGACAGCAACTCTCGCATTTCGTTCATCTGAAAGGGCTCAGTGTGATTAACACGTAATTAAACACATTTAATCTCCCGTGTACGCCGGGCGTGGATATACGCACTTGTCCTTTCGTCAGGCAGTCGGCCAAGTTGTTCAAAAGTTTGTAAAAAACCTCAAACCAAGGCAGGTAACTGCAGAACAGGGTCGGGAAAAGAGAGAGGAAGACTTCAGCAGGATTGTTTCATGCTACGCGAATTAAATTGATAAAGTGAAGTGATTGTCATTGTGATACACAGCAGCACAGTACACGGAGCACACAGTGAAATGTGTCCTCTGCTTTTAACCATCACCCTTGGCAGGCGCCCGGGGAGCAGAGTGTGGGGACGGTGCTTTTGCTCAGTGGCACCTCAGTGGCACCTCGGCGGATCGGGATTCGAACCGGCAACCTTCTGATTACGGGGCCGCTTCCTTAACCGCTAGGCCACCACTGCCAAGACTCTGAGCACTATTTTCTGTGGTCCTGCAGTGTCTAGAAATGGCGATATGTATAAAGAGTGCTTTGGTCATTCTGCTTCGGCGTCCAGGGAGCGGCAGCTCAGAGGGTTGGATCCGGAATTTTATGACGTCATAAGGGGAAAGGTTACCTCCCGCTTCTCATGCTTTTTCCACCCCGAGAATTTCCCGCCCCCTCCCCTAAAACGTGATCTCCACGGACCGTCATGGATTCCAAACGTGCGAAGCGCTGCAGTTGCTCTGTGATTGGATGTAAAAATGAGCACGAATGTCATTTTTATTTCAGTCGCACGGGACATTTGAATTTTTTTCTGGAAAAACGGTGACACAACGTCCTGTCTGTCCCAAACATTGTGGTTGGGGGATGGTGTTGATGACACCGTTTGAACTTCTACAGGCTGCCCTCCTCCTCGTCCCGCCCCTCTCCTCCTCATTAGCATTTAAAGCCGCAGACGGTGAAACGGCGCGTCCCGGGGAGTCTCGTTGTGGGACTGGATCAAAGTGGCTGTAATTCTGCACCACGAGACTTATAACAAGACCGATATATAAACCAAAAAAAAAAAAATGTCAGGGGACCTTTGACATTTGGTCAGATAAATAGATAATCTCACCAGGTGAGATTATCTATGCTCTAACCGTGGGCCACTGAGGTCCGAGCCGCGGTTTGGCCGTGTTTAAAGCGGGTCTGACCTCAGTATGCAGAGGCACGTCTGGGAGCTGGAGGTGAGTCTGCAGAACCCGAAGCGCTGACATCCCTCCAGGTCGGTCAGGGCAAAGGTGAAGTGCTGAACGGCCACCGTTTCCCTCACCCTGCCAACCACAGCAAGTGGTTATTTTCCCACTTCGGCACCGCCGCCGGCTACAGCGGGATCAAGCCACCTCTCACCTCTCGATGTCATATGGGAAGCAGAAGCGGGGAAGGTTCCGCAGAGACTCCTGGCGGGAGAGACGGGAGCCGTAAGTAGGTGTGACTTCCGTGCGGGGAAGTCAGGTTTAGGCCTTTTTACCTCATCGCTGAAGTCTTCAGGGAACTGAAACAGCACGCCGGGATCTGCAGAGGACCGAAGAGACCACAGTGACAGTTTTGTTCAATTTGGATCAATACTTTTATTAGAATAAAGAAGTTCGCTGAACAAACTGACGTCATTCCATCACAGGAGGACACAAAAAACATACAAATGTGCTGAAATATTGATTTATATCTTTATTTTCTTCAAAATGATTATAATCTCTTCAACCACGATGTATAGTCTTACAGGCCCATAGTAATATTTCTCCTGCACTCTCACAAAGACAGTTTTTTTTTAAATATAGTTTAGCTTTTTATTTTATTTTATGCACAACTGTCCTGTCTGAAAATTCAAATAGATCCTTAAACCTAAATCTAAATCTAAAGCCTTGGAGCCGTGGCAGGTCTGGTTTGATGTAGGGCCCTCCAGGTTTTTTATGCCTGGGAGCCATAAATCCTGGTCCCGGCCCTGGGAGTAATGTCCACGGCATGGCTTAGCACGTGACTGTTACATTCAATTCTTAAAAAAAAAGGGTTGCATTTAAAAAAAAAAAAAGTTTTTTTTTTTATGCATTTATTTTTTCATATCAAAGGTGACTTTTTGCACAAAATGGCCCACCGACCGGATGTTTTCTCATTTAGCTACCGACTGTTCGAATGCGGTAGGATGTGGTCCGATTCCTACACGGCGTGCGTTGTTCGGTTTAAAATTGACTGTCACTAATTCCCGTCCTCTTTAAAATCCACCTCTGAAGCGGACGGATCGTCAGATCGGTCTTTCTTGCTGAAGGGGTTGTAACCGCGGCAACGTCGCCCGGCCTCTGCGGGTTACTGGGCTGGGTGGATTGGCAGGAAGTTGAGCGATTCGCGCAGAAGTAAACGACTAACGTGCACAGAACAGTTAAAAAAGGAAGAAAGAAAGAAGACCGTACCTTTGTCTTTGGCAATGGGACAGGAGGCCTCAAAGAACCAGTAGAACGTTCGATCAGGGTTCTCTCTGCAAGGTGCCAAAATCACCATCAAAGACGGGCGTGTCAAGAGGTACATGGGTGATATTTAGAGAACCTACGAAGAAGAACCTCTCTCTGGGCTCGTGATGCTCGCACTGCGGATTTTGTTTTTTAAGAGAATCACAAGAAGGACAAAAATTCCTCTCCTTCTGCTCTTCTCAGATCGCCGTGACGACGGAGGGGAAGTAAAAGTGAGAAAAGTCGTGTGGCTGAGGAGGAGAAGAAGAAAGGAGAGATGAACTCACTTTAACCTGGACCCCATGGTTGTTCCGGGACCGTCCTGGGTCCATTAGGTGATCCTCAGGTCAGCTGCAGCAGCGAGGGCTTCGTCCACTGTCAGCACACACACACACACACACACACACACACACACAGCGTGCAGAACACACTGCACATTGGCACACCTCTCACCACATCACTTCCTGGTGTGTGTGTGTGTGTGTGTGATGTCTGTCTGCCTTTCTCTGAACCAGAATGTGTATCCTTCCTCATTTTATTATTGGCTGAAACGTTTCTTCCACACAGTTGCTCTCGTTCGTCTTTTCACCAAGTTCCTCGCACGGTCAGGTCATGTGCGAAGGTCTGTTTAAAAGCCCACTTTAGAATTTTCGCCGCGTAGTAAAGTTACAAAACCAGCCCTGTGGCTGCGTTACCTTGCAGACGTCCTTCTCACCTCGTTCATCTCACCCTGCTTGACGTCCTGGTGGTAGTAGCCTAGTGGGTAACACACTCGCCTATGAACCAGAAGACCCAGGTTCAAATCCCACTTGCTACCATTGTGTCCCTGAGCAAGACACTTAACCCTGAGTGTCTCCCGGGGGGGACAGCCACTGTAACTACTGATTGTAAGTCGCTCTGGATAAGGGTGTCTGGTAAATGCTGTAAATGTAAATGTCCTCCAGCCTTTACTTTACTTTATTTAGCAGACGCTTTTATCCAAAGCGACTTACAAGAGGAAGACACCAGCAATTCTATAGAATATTGAGTTTACAAACTAAGCCCTGATAAGGCTCAACTTGTCAGCGAAGAGCATGCTCAGAGATTGTTAAGTGAGCCTTCAGCTCTTACAGAGGAAGTGCAGGACAGAAATGGGCTTCCTCTTTCACATTATGGGGCCCAGGGTGGCGTCTCGGGCTCTTGCTCTCCCAGGGCCTCGGTACGGAGACCTTCACGTCAGCCTGAAGCCCGGCGGGGTCCAGGAGGAGCGATGGCGGGACCGTGCTGGGAACTGTGCTACGTGCTGCCCCCTAGTGTCAGTGGGGAAGATCTGGGCTCCGTTTGGTCTTCACCGTCTCGGCGGCACAGAACTCATGCTGCCGTATTTACACTCATTCGAGCAGCCGAACTATTAACTATGGAAACCGTGCATGAACCATCTCCTCCTAAAAAAATGACAAACTACTTAGATCCGCATGAAATGGCACAAGTGGTTAGATGACTTCAGTTTGTTGGGATCATCTACTGTTTAAATAAATATGGATTTAGGATAAGGGTGGTAGTAGCATAGCGGGTAACACACTCGCCTATGAACCAGAAGACCCAGGTTCAAATCCCACTTACTACCATTGTGTCCCTGAGCAAGACACTTAACCCTGAGTGTCTCCAGGGGGGGACTGTCCCTATAAATACTGATCGTAAGTCGCTCTGGATAAGGGCGTCTGATAAATGCTGTAAACGTGGCTGTGACGTGGTCACCGAAACCCTAATCGCTTTCAACTGGGCTTCTTTTCTCTAATATTTCAAGTATTTGAATTTTCAGCCACAGCGTGACGTGGGAATCGATTCCAATTTGTCAATATTTCTTAACTAGATGTCACATTATTTTTTTGTATTAAAAATGGACCCGAGCGTTTCTCTTTAGGCCCGGCGCGTCGAGCTGATTTTTAGAAAGATCGGTAATAATAAGAATGTGACGAACGGCCAGCAAGGCCCAGAGCCGGAAAGGTCAGAGGGCGTGGCGCGCAGAGAAGCGCTTCCGCTCCCTGACGTCCAGGCCATGCGAGCTCTCCACCACCACAACACTACATAGACCTCCAGTACACTCCAGCACTTTCACTTTCAACCACTCTGGACTCAAATTTTTGCACAAATCCGTTCACTTTTTCACTTGATACCTGGCTGTTACACATATTTTATGTTTTATGTTAAAGACATGAAAGTGTAATATTTGGTTATGTGTCAGGATTGACTGCAGCTGGGCTCATCACCTGTGCCCAATCCTGACAATGCGTAAAAGCCGGTGATTTCCGCCCCTTCGGAATCTCTGGCATTTTTGTGAACTCGGTCATGAACTTGACTTCTGTGAGTGAATGTGCCACACGCCTGCGGGTTCGTTTACGTTGTTGCCCTTTATTTCCCGTTCTTGGCCACCGCGCCGTTGTTTATTTGTGTTTATTGTTTATTTTATAATAATAACCCGTTCCCAGCATGTCACGCCTCTGTGCTTCCTTCCCCCGTCAGTCCGTAGTCGTGACATTGTGTTTTGGTTCACTGTAGTCGGGACATTATTTGCATTTTGGTTCACTGTATACTTGCAATATTTGCATATTGAGGTCTATAGCAGTCGCTAAAGCATTTCACTGCAAATAAAATTTTTAATTTGACCTACATTTACATTTACGGCATTTTTCAGGCACCCTTATCCAGAGCGACTTACAATCAGTAGTTTCAGGGGACAGTCTCCCTGGAGCAACTTAGGGTTAAGTGTCTTGCTCAGGGACACAATGGTAGTAAGCGGGATTTGAAACCTGGGTCTTCGGTTCAAAGGCGAGTGTTTTACCCACTAGGCTACTACCACTGAAGACATCTCAAAGCTTTGGGTGGTAGTAGCCTAGTGGGTAACACATGAACCAGAAGACCCGGGTTCGAATCCCACTAACTACCATTGTGTCCCTGAGCAAGACACTTAACCCTGAGTTGCTCCAGGGGGGGACTGTCCCTGTAACTACTGATTGTAAGTCGCTCTGGATAAGGGCGTCTGGTAAATGCTGTAAATGTAAATGTTTCTAGGTGATGTGAGGCGAGCAACATGGGTGTTAGTAGCACACTCACCTGTGAACCAGGTTCAAACCCCACTTACTCTCGTGTACTGATTGTAAGTCTGGTAAATGGCGTAACCGTAAATGTAAACATTGATTCCAACGAGTCCTCCGAATGGAAGCGAATTCGTTTTATTCCATCAGCACACAGTGAGACACGACACGTAAAAAAACGAATGTAAAACGAAGACGGTAAAAAGAAAGGTCACGTTTGAAGGACACGAGATGTGCTGGCGGAACGGCTACACGTTGACCAGAACCGCGGAACCGGTGGGAGATTCGGCGGGCGCTCAGGCCGCCTCCTCCTCGCCCTCCTCCTCGAACTCGCCCTCCTCGGCGGTGGCGTCCTGGTACTGCTGGTACTCGGACACCAGTCATTCATGTTGCTCTCGGCCTCGGTGAACTCCATCTCGTCCATGCCCTCGCCGGTGTACCAGTGCAGGAAGGCCTTGCGGCGGAACATGGCGGTGAACTGCTCCGAGATGCGCTTGAACAGCTCCTGGATGGCGGTGCTGTTGCCGATGAAGGTGGCGGCCATCTTCAGGCCGCGCGGCGGATGTCGCACACTGCCGTCTTCACGTTGTTGGGGATCCACTCCACGAAGTAGCTGCTGTTCTTGTTCTGGACGTTGAGCATCTGCTCGTCCACCTCCTTCATGGACATGCGGCCGCGGAAGACGGCGGCCACGGTGAGGTAGCGGCCGTGGCGCGGGTCGCAGGCGGCCATCATGTTCTTGGCGTCGAACATCTGCTGGGTGAGCTCGGGCACGGTCAGGGCGCGGTACTGCTGGCTCCCCCTGCTGGTGAGGGGGGCGAAGCCGGCATGAAGAAGTGCAGGCGGGGGAAGGGCACCATGTTGACCGCCAGCTTGCGCAGGTCGGCGTTGAGCTGGCCGGGGAAGCGCAGGCAGGTGGTGACGCCGCTCATGGTGGCGGAGACCAGGTGGTTGAGGTCGCCGTAGGTGGGCGTGGTGAGCTTGAGCGTGCGGAAGCAGATATCGTACAGCGCCTCGTTTCGATGCAGTA